>NC_052170.1:18049959-18273031 GCF_902713615.1 Scyliorhinus canicula | reverse complement strand
GCCATGATCATGTTGAGCAGCGGAGCAGGCTTGAAGGGCCAAATGGCCTACTCCTACTTTATATGTTTCTGTCGGCCCTCTGTCGGATTGGTCTCAGTCTACACTCCACAGAGAACATAGAACATAGAACATACAGTGCAGAAGGAGGCCATTTGGCCCATTGAGTCTGCACCGACCCACTTAAGCCCTCACTTCCACCCTATCCCCCGAGCCCAATAACCCCTCCTCACCTTTTTGGACACTAAGGGCAATTTAACACGGCCAATCCACCTAACCTGCACGTCTTTGGACTGTGGGAGGAAACCGGAGCACCCGGAGGAAACCCACGCAGACACGGGGAGAACGTGCAGACTCCACACAGACAGTGACCCAGCCGGGAATCAAACCTGGGACCTTGGCGCTGTGAAGCCACAGTGCTAACCACTGTGCTACCGTGCCGCCCTTGAGGGGAATAGACCAAAGACCAAGACAGGGGAAAAACAGAGGAGAAGTGGGGCGACACGGTGGCACAGTGGTTAGCACTGCTGCCTCACAACGCCAAGGACCCGGGTTCAATTCCGACCTCGGGTGACTGTCTGTGCGGAGTCTGCACTTACTCCCCGGGTCTGCGTGGGTTTCCTCCGGGTGCTCCGCTTTCCTCCTACAGTCCAAAGATGTGCGGGTTAGCTGGATTGGCCATGCTAAATTGCCCCTTAGTGTCCAAAGATGGTCAGGTGCGGTTACGGGGATGGGGTGGGGGAAGTAGCATTGGTAATGTGCTCTTTCAGAGGGTCAGTGCAGACTCGATGGGCCGAATGGCCTCCTTTTGCACTGTAGGGATTCTATGAAGAGCACAACCTACACATAAAGAGGGAAATGTGTTGTACACCACTCGTATCAGGATAAAATTCAGATGGGTAAGAATGAGTAAACTAAGGGGGGGGGAGGGTTGGCGAAGGAGTGAAGCAGGGAGTGGGGGGTGGGGCGGGGTAGGGGCTGCAAATGGTGGTGTTCCCATGCATCTGCTGCCCTTGTCCTGTTGGGCGGCAGAGGTTGTGGGTTTGGAAGGTGCTGCCTAAGGAGTCTTGGTGAGTTCCTGTTGATGATACAGGCTGCCATTGTGCATCGTTGGTGGAGGGAGTGGGTGTTGAAGGTGGCGGACAATTTGGCACAGACTGCAAGAACGGTTTTTTTTCTAATAAGCTGATTATTGCTCTCTTGCTCACTCAATTTGTGCCCTCTGCAAATGTTGAAAATGTTTTTTCCAATTCCCAAATCATGATCATTTATGACGCAGGTGATTGTAGTGGTGGAAGACTATCTTCCACCTTTCCCGAGTACGAATTCCCCGGATGTTTCAACCCGATCATGTATTCTGGGCAGCTTGCTATCCAGCCTATTGCTTACCCTTGACTCCGCATGTCCCCATCTAAGTTATGCATGTACTATGTAGTAACTTATCAAAGGCCTTTTGGAAACCCTCAAGTGCATTATTTTTCGAGGAACTCAAAATAAGGCTGGCTAAACAAG
This sequence comes from Scyliorhinus canicula, assembly GCF_902713615.1. Taxonomy (NCBI): domain Eukaryota; kingdom Metazoa; phylum Chordata; class Chondrichthyes; order Carcharhiniformes; family Scyliorhinidae; genus Scyliorhinus; species Scyliorhinus canicula. The sequence goes on along the minus strand of NC_052170.1, from coordinate 18,271,522 downwards.
ATTTTGCCTTGAAATCCCTGCTCTTTATTACATGAGCCCTGAGTCTACGATAGACCCAGACATGAAGCCAGTTGTAGCGAGCTTTGAGTGCCAGAGGTCCACCAGTTCTTCCTAAGCATGATACATTTACCACACGCCAACGATTCAAACAACCCAACAACAACAAATTGCATTTATGTAGTGCTCCTAAGGTGCTACACAGGAACACTGTCAAACAAGACTTGACATCCTGCCACGTGGGGGGGGGGATATTAGCGGAGGTGACTGAAGGTTAGGTCAATGAGGTGGAACCCTCTGTAGCGAGGAGGGCCCAAGGAAGCTGCAGGCACTTCTGCCAAAATTGGAGGAATTAAAATGGAGGATGTGCAACAAACCAGTGTTCGGGGAGCTTGACTCCCTCAAATGGGTTGTCAGGCCTGAAGGCAATCACGCGGTGAGGCCTGGACGAGACCGGGGAGGGATTTCAAAAGAAGGTCATGAACCTTTTACAATCGAGGTTTTATTGGACCGAGAAACGATATAAACCATTGAGCACAGGGTCAACAGGACTTGTTGTGAATTAGGATAATGTTCGCAGCAATAATACTAAACCGTACACCCTTCAAGATCCTTATAAATGTTCATGAAGACCAGTTATATCATCTTTTGGATAATGTACGAGTTGGTAATAATTGTTTACATTGCAAGGATTATAGATTGTGTACCAAATATTGATTATTAAGAGAAAAGGATTGGCGGTTTAAAAATATTGATTATGCAGAATGCAGTTACTGCGTAAGGACAATTGATTATTCTGTTCAAAGAATCATCTGTTTATGAGGCATTAATTATTGTGAATGGGATGGCTTGTGTTTTATGTCTTGATTATTATCTAAAAGGAATTTATTGATAATTGTTTACGCAGGATTAATTGTCTGTTTATCTGTTAAGCATCGATTGTTATGTAGAAGTGAGTCGCTATCGACTGGACGTGACTTATGATGTATAATTGTGTGTCTACACATGCTGGGGGTTGGCTGAAAGGGTTGGCTGAAGCAGAATGGGCGAACCCTCATGTGTGGGGAGGAGGTGACATTGTGGTATTGTCACTGGACTAGTAATCCAGCGACCCAATGGAATGCAGGGACGAGGTTTCGAATCGAGCCACGGCAGATGGTGAAATTTTAAAAATCTAACCCATCTGGTTTCTGAATGTCCTTTCGGAAATATGCTGTCCTTAGTTGGCCTACATGTGACTCTGAGAATCATGTTTGCACCGGCCCTCTGAAAGAGCCCCCAAGAGCCCCCTACCCAGCCCGCACCCCGCCTTTCCCCCATAACCCCACCTAACCTGCACATCTTCGAACACTGAGGGGCAATTTAGCGTGGCCAATCCACCTAAGCTGCACCTCTTTGGACTGTGGTAGGAAACCGGAGCACCACGCAGAACGTGCAAACTCCAGGCAGACAAGGCCGGAATTGAACCCGGGTCCCTGGCACTGTGAGGCAGCAGTGCTACCCGCTGTGCCAATGTGCTGCCCCTTAAATGCCCTCTTGAATCAAGAATCTTGAAGGGTGTACGGTTTAGTATTATTGCTGCTAACATTATCCTAACTCACGTCAAGTCCTGTTGACCCTGTGCTCACTGGTCTATATCGTTTCTCGGTCCAGTAAAACCTCGATTGTAAAATGTTCATGACCTTCTTTTGAAATCCCTCCCTGGTCTCGTCCCGTAATGACTTAGTAGGGCACGCAGTTCAAAGGCAACTAGAGATGGGCAGTAAATGCTGGCACAGGCAGCCACACCTGAATGGGCGGAGGTGCATGTCAGGTAGCGACTGTAATGTAAAAGGGTTTGGCTGCAAATTCAACCACAGGTCGTCCAGCCCAACTGTTACATTTTGCAGAAGTTATTTTGTTCTTTCTGCTCAATAATGGGCTTTCATATTACAGAGATTACTGATTGGCCAAATATTGATGATCGTCCCTTGTGTGGTATTATCATAACTATCAGAACTGCAAGGTTCAATGAAATGTCGAGAGTAGCCACTGGAGGGAGCTACAGTTCCAACTATATAAGGCAGTGATGCTAAGCCTTGGGGGAGGAGTGTGTGCAGGAGTTAGCTAGAGAGAGTCAGAAGAGCAGATAGTGTAAGTGAGAGCAGATCATAGTTTAAATCAGTAGCTGCAGATGAGTGCAGTTTAGATGTAATTAATTAACTGTGTATTCTTTAGGAGTACGCGTTGAATTCAAGATAGTAGTGTTAATAGATTTATCGCTTTGTTTAAGTTAAAGCGATTTTGTGGTCTTTGTGAACACTATGCCAACCATCCTGAAAGGTGATACCAACAAAGAACATCACACCTCGGGGGTTGGCTGCTTATTAATTAACATGTAAAAGGGTTTGGTTCTGTATTGGTTGATACTTATATTGAAAGATTTAACTCTGCATTGAGTATTTATTCAAAATGAGGCTCGGCATGATCAAGGGAAAGATCGCGAAAGATATCAAGGGATATGGGTGTCATAATATACATCCATGTATATGATGGAGTGCAGACAGGCAGTGATTGACACACAGGATGACCAGTGGGCACACAGAACACAGCAGCCAATCACCAGACAGGACACGCCCACTATAAAGCCAGAGGGCACCAGTTTTCCCGTTCTCTCGGGATCCAGCCTCTGAGACAGTCAGAGCTCGTGAGCATAGCCAGTGCAAACACCATGTTGTCGTCAGTTAGTCTGGTCAGGTTAGCCTCAGGTCTCCAGTCAAGTCAGCATAGTGTCAACCCACAGTTGAACATGTATAATAGTTTAGATGTTAAATAAAATCGTGTTGCATCTCATCAAGTGTTGGAAGTCTGTCTCTCGCTACACTGCATCAAACGCAGTCCACATAGACCCAGCCCGCCCAACACATCAATGGGGATAATGGCATTGAAGTAGAAGCAGCCGCAATCCAGTTAAAGGGTGGAGCAGCCTCGAGGGATCGGTTTATTTTCATCTTTATTCTTTCATGGGGATGTGGACGTCGCTGGCCCCATCCTTAATCACATTCCGAACCGAGTGGCTTGCTGGGGCATTCTCGAGGGCAGTTCAGAGTTGACCACATTGCCGTAGGTTTGGAGTCACATGTAGGCCAGACCGGGTAAGGACGGCAGATTTCCTTCCCTGAAGGGGCATGAGGGAACCAATCGATGTTGGTTGATGATCGTCATTACTGAGGCAAGTTTCCCGGTTGCAGATTTGACTAATTGAGTTGAAATTCCGTGTTGGGACCGGCGTCCCCAGGGCATTAACCTGGACCTCTGTATTGCTAGTCTTGTGACATCAACACCTTCTTTCCCCAGCGAGGAAAATATTCATTGAGCGCTGATTGTTGCACAGTTGCCGTTGGCTGCAGCTACGAATTTGGACAAGGTGATCAAGTCAGCAAATAATACAGAACGGATGAGGGCCATTCGGCCCACCAAGTCTGAGCCTGCCCTTTCCAAGAGAAAATCAAGTGATCCCACTCTTCCCCACAGCCCTGCTATGTTACCTCCCTCACGCATTTATCAGTTCTGTTTCCCAGCTACGATTGAATTCCACTGCTGCAGCAGGCAATGCATTCCTTATCCTAACCACAGTGTGTAAAAAAGAAAAGAATAAATGTTTCCCTCACGTCACCTCTGGCACTTCTGCAAATCACCTTAAATTGACGGTGTGCCGACAATCGACCATCATAGGGAAAGATATGGATGTGCCTTGTTCATTTATTTAGCGTTTGTTCATTCTTAAGAAGAGATTGAATGCACACTTAATGTTTTGTGGAGAGATTGAGTATTGATTCAGATACATATACACCGAGCACCTGTAAGTATGTAAATTGATTGCATGCACATTGATGAATATGCGGAATGAAGTGTCCCTTTATTGACAAAGAGTGTTATATACGAAAGCTAAATGCTATGGAATAGCTCCCTCCATTGTCAGGAAGTGTTTCATTTTGTTCAGGATTAAAAGACACTAAATAACCCGGCTGTAAATCTTTGTACCACGCTATTTAATGAATCCTTCAGAGATTATATGGAATTAAACAGAACAAAAAAACCCACTGGACAATAAACCTGAAACTCCATAAATTGATTGGAGGGCAACTTGCTGTTGACTCCAAGAGCCCTTTGACGGTGAATTGAACATCTGGGTTTGTATTGACGTGAATGCCCAGAATATTGTATTGCACTGCGAGTTAATCTCAAAAACAATTATAAATATGTTAACCTTTCATCTGAGTTTGTGTTGAGCCTGCTGCTGATTGAGAACGTCCTCAACGAATGGATGTAGGGATTTTCTAAAATCTGAAGGCGGTCGATAAGAATGAAAGGGGAGGCGTATTCTGCATTGGATCCCTTACGCCATCTTCTCGCCCTGTGAATGTAAGAAGTAAGACTGCATATTGAGGGGGTTTGCAGTTCTGCGCGCTGGAAATGTATGGGGCTGGTTTCTCCGATTCTGCGGCTAAGCCCCCGTACGACCATACAGTCGGCAGCACCACGGCACTGATGCTCCGCCCGGTGGGAATCTATCAACCGCACCATGCCCGGCTTTAGCTGCTGATACGGCGCAGAATTGCTGGGTTCATGGCCGCGCATGAGCAGGGCGGCGGATGCGCCGTACAATATGGCGTCGGCTGCACGCAGATCCGGTCTGCCAAAAACTTCCCCCCCATAAACCCCCTCTCTACCCCCCGGACCACCCTCCACTAGTCCCCCCAGCCCACCTTGCCAGCAGAACGGGCCCCCCCCCCCCTGCTCTCCCCCACCGTCCCCACTCCCCCACACGCGTCCCACGCTGTCGGTAAGTCCTGAGGCCGCCCCGACAGTGCGTGGCGTACTCCCCGGTGTTATCACTTTTTAAGAGGGGCGGCCCGATGTCGTCACTTTTTAAGAGGGGCGGAGCATCGGAAAAACAGCGCCGCCCCCCCAATTCTGCCAGGCGCGCCGAACACAATTTTGGCGTCGGCGATCGGAGAATCCCGCCCATGGTATTGGATGATTCACTGTGGTTCTGTATGGTGATTCAATGGAAAAGAAGCGTTTGTTTTTTTCCCTCCTTCACTCGATGGAGGTGGTGGCACAGCGGTAATGCCACTCCACCAGAAATCAAGGCTGGTGCTCCGGAGACGCCGGTTCAAATCCCCCTGTGCCAGCTGGTGAAATTAAACTGATAAATCTGGAATATACAGCTCGTCTTAGTAATGGTGAATCCATAGAATCCCTACAGTGCAGAAGGAGGCCATTCGGCCTATTGAGTCAGCACTGACCCTAGCAAGAGCACCCGCCCTAAACTCCCCCCCCCCCCCCCCCCCCGCCCTGCAACCCCACTAACCTGCACATCTTTGGACTGTGGGAGGAAACCGGAGCGCCCGGAGAAAACCCACCAGACACGGGGAGAATGTCCAACCTCCGCACAGACAGTGACCCAAGCCGGGAATCGAACCCGGGACCCTGGAGCTGTGAAGCAACTGTGCTAACCTTGCTGCACCTAACCTGCACATCTTTGGACTGTGGGAGGAAACCGGAGCACCCGGAGGATACCCACGCAGACCCGGGGAGAACGTCCAATCTCTGCACAGGCAGCGACCCAAGGTCGGAATTGAACCCTGGCACTGTGAGGCTGCCGTGCTAACTACTATCTGGGTCACGAACACCCTTTGAGGAAATCTGCAATCCATATCCTGGTCTGGCCTACACGTGACTCCTGATCTACGGCAATGTGGCTGATTCTTAACCGCCTTCCGAAACGGCCTAGCAAGCCAATCAGCTCAAGGGCAATTAGGGATGGGCAACAAATGCTGGGCCCAGCCACCGACGCCGGGGCCTCATGAAAGAAATAATTGAGGGTTGTGTTCACTGAGGTCTTGATGCAACAGATGCATTACATCACAAAGGGGAAAGAGAGTGGACCATCAGGGCAGGAAAAAACACAAAAGCTGCCAAGTACCAGTCATACCGAGCTGACAATCCAGTCGTGAACCAGATAATAGTAAGGCTTAGCCTGTTGGAACTGTGGATAGGGGAGGAGCTCAGCCTGTCATTCACACAACGGAGGTCAATGGGTTTAGTCCATTGGGAAATCTATGTGATGAAGTCTAACAAAAGAAACGGTCCATTGGCATGTCAGACAGTTGAATTGGATGGGAAGTGCAGGCGCTGCTGTGTGCCCCAGAGTGGAAGTCGATGAAAAGCGACTGGAGCTCAACAGGGTGGAAGTGAATAAGAAAGAATTTGGCGGTTCAGAGCTGAAGGAGAAGGAGTTAACCGTTGGAATTGCGTACTCCAGTCACCCTCACTCCGTCCCACGGGGTCACTTCAATTGACTGCTCCGTGGGACACGAGCTCCCCTGCAAGTGGGCAGAGGCGGGGCCCAGCTGAGGCCTGTGAATCTGCCTCACAAAAGCCGGCCCCGACTGGGACCGCCGTGAACGGTTGCCCCGGTTCTGACGTTTGCGCCGTTAGCCGCTTTGCGGGGCCTTGGCTTTGTGTCAGTTTATTAATGACTGTTTACTCTGGCCTCCTGAGCTGTAATACACACAACGGCGATGAATAAGACGAGGCGTAATTGATAGGGATTCCTATGAATAAGCCCATTGAAAAGCCATACAATGGGACTGGATTGTCAGCTCGGTATGTCTGGTACTTGGCAGCTTTGGTACCTTTGTGTTTTTTCCTGCTCTGATGGTCCACTCTCTTTCCCCTTTGTGATGTAATGACAGAAGGCACATTCTAGAAAGGTGCAGACGTCCAGGATTCCTCGTTAGTCCGGGAGACGTGCCATTCATTCCGAATTTCACTCTTTATCCCTGTTTGTTTGACTCCATCTCCCCGTCTCCGCAAAATTAAGGCTGCGTGGCAACGCGAGAGATTGAGGCCCGGGTTTTAGCTTCCCATCGCTTAATTGACCTCTTTTTGTCAGATGTTGAAATGCGGGCTGACAAAGGGAGTTGTCAGCCTGTCTCTCCAATGCTGTTCCAGAGTTCAATTCAAATGCAATTTCCGCTCATCAGCGCTTTTAAGAGGTTGGCGGTCACAGAATTCAATCAGCTTGTTTATCTCGGTGGGTTTTTTGTTGTTTTGGCTTCGCTCTACCAGGCGCTCGGTGAGATATCCCTTTTCTCTCAGCCTGACCCTTCAACCCTTCAATCGCTCCCCTCCCCCGTCACCCCCCCCCCCCCCCCCCCTCCCTCGTGCCCCCTCCACCATCCTCCAGGTAAAAAAAAAATCAATGACGCCTCAAGCATCGAGTCCCAAAGGGAACCTGCTCAAATCCATTGCTTTCCCCCTGTGGTCCGTGATTATCGTCAGCGACACTGCCGGATAGTTAGTCACATTAGCTTGGGGTTGCCAGGGTCTGGGAAGCCAAGGGAGTGATTCGATCAGCTTTTAGTCAAGATAAAGTAAAACCCATCAGTTTTGCTGCCGCTTCATTAACCTTTCGATTCCCCAGGTGACCTCCCCACCACCTACTCACCCGCAACCCCCCCCCCCCCCCCCCCCCCCCCCGGCACTCCCTCGCACCCTCCCCACTGCCAGCGAGGAAAAACAAAATGGCAGAGCCGAGAGGTGGCCTCAGCATTGACTGTGCCAGACCCTCTGAGAAGCAAATCCCCCCCCCCCCCCCCTTCCCCCCCACTCCCGGCTGGAGGACTGTGTAGAACTACGAGCCATGGCCTCGGGCTCGGTAGTCAGCGATTTAGGACTGAGAATCGTAGAGTCCCTGCAGTGCAGAATGAGGCCTTTCGGCCCATCGAGTCTGCACGGACCCTCCGAATGAACACCGTACCCATACCCATACCGTGCCGGTTAGGTGGATTGGCCGTGATAAATTGCCCTTAGCGTCCAAAATTGCCCTCAGTGTTGGATGGGGTTACTGGGTTATGGGGATAGGGTGGAGGTGTTAACCTTGGGTAGGGTGCTCTTTCCAGGAGCCGGTGCAGACTCGATGGGCCGAATGGCCTCCTTCTGCACTGTAGATTCTATGTAAAATTTGCGGAATCAGGAAAGGCGCGCCAATCATGAAATAATCCCCAACGACGACCTGTAGCGGTCGCGCCCTACAACGTGGTGCCCGCCACGCGTGCACCCGACCTGCCAGGTAGTGTCCCCCTGGATATCCCCTCGCCACCTGCTGGCCACCTGCCACCACTCCCCCCAGCGGACTCAGTCTGGGGCCGCCCTGTTGGGGGTGGGCAGGGAGATCCATCTCTGGGGGGGGCTTCATGTACGGCCAGGCAAGCGATCGGGTGTCACCGATACACGCGCGCGCGCAATCTCAGGGGGAGCTACTTCTTCCATCCCGGTCCACGGTGACTTTCTTAAGGAAAGTCCAGAGTGAAACGCCAGGGTCAACATCGCCCCATTTCTGGACAATCCAGCCCCCGGGTTCCCAAAAACGGAGAGAACACGTCCCATTGGGGGATGAGCATCGGGAGAGGGGGCCTTCAGGTAACATCCTGAGGCCGTCCCAACGGCGGGCGACGTACTCCTCGATGATGCCATTTTGGAGGGGGCGGAGCAATCCGAAAACAGGCGGCAACCCCGATTCGGCTGTAAACAGGGATTCTCCAGCCGATTGCCGATTACCATATCGGCGTCGGGCAATGGGGAATCCCTCATCTCTTTACTTGTCAACTTTCTTCCTCTTCCAGCTCTGAAACTCAAAATACAATGACAGATTAATCTTATGTTTTTTTAACAGCTTGGTCCCGATTTGAACCCGTGACCTGAAGCTGTTTGTTGTCTCTCGTGATGTCAATGGCTTGTGGAGATTGTGTCATTCATTGCGTAAAAGGGGATCATCTTTGTTGCTGATTTTTTTTTTGTAACTTCTCACTGCGATTGGTTCCAAATGCACCTTAAAGTTCCAGAAACCGCTCCAGATATGGGAACTGTTCTGAAAGGACTGCTTCGCACCACTGGCTGATGGGCCCTGCTTGACAAGCTCCCACTCGTACAGGAGAGGCAGAGGAAGCTCGGTGGAAGATACTTGTCTGACACAGGCTGACAGCGATGCATCTGAGTTTGACAGGATATTATGAACGGATAGCATGTAGATGGAAGTATTTGCAAATTTAAAAAAAAATCTTCCAAAGCCTGAAGCGGATAATTCGCTGTTACGTCGACATTCTTCAAACACTATCACACAATATGCTTGAACACAAGGTTATGTTTACATGCTGAGTCTGAAGTCTGTCACAGCACTGTGGGCTTGTGTTGACTGCCAGTTAAGATCTCCCATTTCTCGTTTTCAGATAACTTGTCAGAAGGTTCTCGCGAAGAATGAAACTTTGCTTGGACACGTTGATAACTAACAGGATTCTCATTTCGCACCGTCTGATCATAAGTTCATAAGCCAATTCATCAGATAAAGGAGCAGAATTAGGCCATTTGGCCCATCGGGTCTGCTCCGCCATTCGATCATGGCTGATCCCATCCTGCCCTTAAGTCCCCCGTCCTGCCCATTCTCCATAACCCTTCAACCCATTCCCAATTAAAAATCTGTCTCACTCCTCCTTAAATTTGCTCACTGTCCCAGCATCCACCGCACTCTGGGGTAGCGGAATCCACAGATTCACAACCCTCTGGGAGAAGTAGTTTCTCCTCAAATCAGTTTTAAATTTGCTACCTCTTATTCTAAGACTATGACGTCTCGTTCTAGAATGCCCCACAAGAGAAAGCATCCGCTCCACGTCTACTTTATCCCTACCTTTTATCATCTTGTATACCTCAATTTGACCTCCCCTCATTCTTCTAAACTCCAGAGAATATCGGCCAAAACTGTTCAATCTCACTTCATACAACGAGTATTGGCCCAAACTCTTCAATCTCTCTTCATACAACGAGTATCGGCCAAAACTCTTCAATCTCTCTTCATACAACGAGTATCGGCCAAAACTGTTCAATCTCTCTTACAACGAATATCGGCCCAAACTCTTCAATCTCTCTTCATACAACGAGTATCGGCCAAAACTCTTCAATCTCTCTTCATACAACGAATATCGGCCCAACTCTTCAATCTCTCTTCATACACCAAACCCCTCATCTCTGGAATCTCCGGTCACCAACGCCGAAATCGCGTTTGCCGATCGGAGGGAGAATCAATGTTCCCGCCCAAATCGGGGGCGGCTTTCTTTCTCCATGCTCCACCCCCTCCAAATCAGAGTACTCGCATAGCACGCTGTGCGCCGTATCGACGGCCTCAGGACATTGCCTGAGGCCCGCCCCCCCCCCCCCCCCCGATGCTCGGCCCCCGACCGGCCGAGTTCCCGACGGCGTGGCTCTCTCATGGTCTCACCCGTCGGGAACTCGACATGGCGGCTGTGGGCTCAACCCAGCATCGCCACAGTCGTGGGAGGGTCAATCCGCGGCCAGGGGGGTGGAATTCATCAGGGGCTGGGGGCACTGCAGGGGGCGGGGGGGGGTGGTCCAGGGTGCGCGAGCTGGCCGAAGGGGAGGGGGCCATTCCGCGGGCCGGGACCGCTGCCCGGAAGCTGCAGGCCGCCTCCGTGCGAATGGGCGGCCACGAACCCGGCAATTCTCCGGGCCGTGTCGGCAGCTAGAGCCGGGTGCTCTACGCTGCCGTCCTGCTAGCCCCCAGCAAAACAGGGAATCGGTGGCTGTTTAACTCCAATTCATCTGGCGTAAAACCCCACCGTTTCCACGCCGGGTTGGGGGGGGGAATATAGCCCCAGAACCGGAGAATCCAGCCCCTCATTTCTGGAATCAACCTGGTGAACTTCCTCTGAACTGCCTCCAAGGCCGCTGCATCTTTCCTCAAATAAGAAATAGGGGAATGGGAGGAAGAATTCATATAGCGCCTTTCCTGGCTTCAGGGCAATGTGCCTTGTAGCCATTGAGGTCACTGCTGCAAAGTAAGAAAAATGTTGGTCATTGATGCACACAGATAGCAGTGTGGCGATGACCAGGCACTCTGTTTTCGATTTAGCGATGGTGGCTGAGGGAAACGAGGAGATTAGTGACGTTATTGTTCAAATAGCCCCGAGGGGCTTTCCTCCCACCTGAGGGGATAGGCAGAGCCTCGGTTTAACTCCTCATCTGAAAGGTGACACCTCCAACGGTGCATCAGTCCCCATCAGAGCCAGTCTGGATTATGGTGATCAGATGTCTGGAGTTAGGCTTGCGTCTATAACCTTCAAACTCTTGTTTTGTATCTCAGGCCTGGAGCCGCCCATCGGTACATTCGTCACATCGATGCCACTTGCTGAATCTGTCGTTCCTGCTATTCCTCCTCAGCTTCCATTGTGTTTAAATGATGAGTATTTATAACAAGCTTTATCTGTCCTGGATGTTCTATCTAACCTCATCAACCTGGCGCTTTCAGTACAGCCCTTGAAGGGGTCCACGTGATTAGTGGGGCTCCCGGCTATAGCGCCAGGGCAAGCAGAGAACACACTGCTCGGCCAGTCTCTGTTGCTTCCCCTGAGTATCGTTTTGCCACGTCCTCTGCCGACAGCGCATTATCCAGGATTCAATCACATCTTCCCCCTTCCCAGAACGGTTGCTGCTGCTAATTACAGGTCAGAACATTTGGCGATTGACACTAGATCTCAGATATAATCACGCTTTTGTAGCTGGGGGAGCGCGTGGCGGGGGGAGGGAGTGAGGGGGACGGGGAGGAAGAGAGAACACTGCGGTTTGCAAAGAATAAAATTTCGGAACTCTTATTTTCTGGTTTCATCCCGAAAGCGCGCAGTTTTGAATTTTCCTCATTTGCTCCCTGACAGACACCCTCAGCTGTCCCATCGGACGCACTCATGTTTTCAACGGATCTCTCACGCATCGCACACTCTCTGGGGTCCCTGCGCTGAGGGATCTTCGCTTCCCCGACTGAGAAAGGCGCAATAGAATCTCCTGAGACTTGTGAAGTACTTTGGCTGGATGGTCGGTTCGGGCTGCAGAGCGAGGCCAGGAGGGCAGCACGGTAGCACAGTGGTTAGCACAATTGCTTCACAGCTCCAGGGTCCCAGGTTCGATTCCCGGCTGGGTCTGGGTCTCCCGCCTGTGCGGTGTCTGCATGTTCTCCCCGTGTGTGCGTGGGTATCCTCTGGATGCTCCAGTTTCCTCCCACAGTCCAAAGATGTGCAGGTTCGGTGGATTGGCCATGCTAAATTGCCCTTAGTGTCCAAAATTGCCCTTTGTGTTGGTTGAGTGGGGTTTTTAGGCTATGGGGATAGGGTGGTATGGGCTTGGGTAGGGTGCTCTTTCCAAGAGCCCGTGCAGACTCGATGGGCCGAATGGCCTCCTTCTGCACTGTAAATTCTATGAGAAGAGCTGGTTCAATTCCCGTGCTGGCTGAGGTTATTCATCAATAATGATAATAATTAATAGTCGTTATTAGTGTCAGAAGTAGGTTTACATTAACACCACAGTGAAGTTACTGTGAAAAGCCCCTAGTAGCCACATTCCGGCGCCTGTTCGGGTACACCCAGGGGGAATTCAGAATGTCCAATTCACCTAGCAAGCACGTCTTTCAGGAGGAAACCGGAGCACCCGGAGGAAACCCACGAAAGGCACGGGGAGAACGTGCAGACTCCTCACAGACAGTGACCCGAGCCGGGAATCGAACCCTCGTCCTTGGCGCTGTGAATCAACAGTGTTAACCGCTGTGCCCACCCTGCCTTCTCAACCTCGCCCCTCGCCTGTGGTGTGGTGAACCTCAGTTTAAATCACCACCAGCCAGACCTCCCCCTCGAAAGGGGAAAGCAGTACTACGGTACTACGGCGACATTATCAACCTCGGTTCAGTGTGTGGCACCTGTGCTCGAACATCAGAGAGAATTATGCGCATAATCTGTGCTGACACTCCTTAACCAGGACTGGGGGGTGGGGTGGGGGGAGGGGGAGGGGGGGGGGGGTACTAGCTTTGCTGCTATTGTGCCCACTTGGTTTGCCTCACTCAGTCTGCCTGATGAGAAGTAAAGCTGAGAGCCAGTCTACCCTCAGCTGAATCTGTGCCCCCCTAGTTAGTAATGCTCTCTCTCTCTCTCGAGTGTGGACAGTGTCTCACTATTTACCCTGTCCATACCCACAGGATCCTGAATATTTCCATCAAGTCTTCTTTACCACCAAGGAAAACAGACCCAATCTCTCTGATCTATAATAAAAATAATAATAATCTTTATTATTGTCACAAGGAGGCAGACATTAACACTGCAACGAAGCTACCGTGAAAATCCCCTAGTCGCCGCACTCCGACGCCTGTTCGGGTACACTGAGGGAGAATTCAGAACGTCCAATTCACCTAACAAGCACGTCTTTTGGGACTTGTGGGATCTATTCTCATGGCTCCAGTTCTTTATCCCTGGAATCATTCTTGTGAATCTCCTCTGCACTCTCTCCAATACCTTTGCATCCTTTAAATATGGTGCCCAGGAATGGACACAATCCCCAGTTGAGGTCTACCTTGTGCCTCATGCACGTTCAACATGACCTCTTTACTCTTGTACTCAATGCTCCTATTAATGAAACCCAGGAAGCCCCTTGGATTAGCTTCTCTCTCAATTTATGCAGCCATCTTCAATGACTTACATACACCGAAGCCCCTTCCTTCCTGCTTTTGGGTTTCTCCCTTTATTTTATACTGTCCCTCCACTTTCTTCCTGCCAAGGTGAATCCCCTCACACTTCTCTTCATTGAACTTCATCTGCCGTTTATCTGCCCACCAATATGTCCATGTCCTTTTGAATTTCGAGGCTGCCCTCACCACAGTTGACAATGAGATGACACGAGACACCGAGGAGCAGCCAGCAAAAAGTCAACACCTTGGCAAAGGAGAGGGTGGGTGAGGCACTCTCAATTACCACACGAAAGTTAGGTCAGTAATCAAAGGCTTTAATAAGCAGTGAACAATGGCAGCATCCATGAGAAGTGTGCTCGCAAAATGGAGTCTCATCTTAAGTACTGTTTCCCGGGGGGCGTAGCCAGAGGCGGAGTCCCCCAGGGTTCCAAGCCTCTTAAAGGGGCAATGTATTCCGATCATCACAAGCCTCTTAAAGGGACAAGGTATTCCGATCATCACAGTGGGTGACAACTGCCGTGAAAACAATGGCGCCGGGGTACTGTCCATCAATCAGTCTCACTTGTCATCGTGTCCACGTGGGAGGCCTCACTCTGTTTGCGGGCCACACTGAAGTGGTCGCCTCCCTTCGCTGATTGTCTCTGTTCGATCCTTCAGAGGCGGACCGCCTTGAGGAGTGGGAGAAGTGAATCAAGTCCTGGCTTTGTGGGCGTCTGACACTGCTCTGTTTCTGCCTGCACGTTAAAGATGGGGCGTCGACCTGACCCTATGCTGTGACGTGAGCTTGCCGGAATCGGTCATCGAATCACCGGAGTCCCAGCAGGAGGCCACTCGGCCCATCAGGCCAAGACGACTTGCCAGTTCGTTGAGGTCCACACATCGCGACAATTATAGGTGGCTCATCGTCAGCCGGTGCCGAGAGAAAAGCGCAAGGGAAGACGGGGAAGACTGGAATTCTCTGGCCAGTGGGATTATATTTTCCCAATGGCAGCGCACCCTCACCCGTGGGGGGGGGCTTCCCGACGATGGGGGGGTGGCCTCAATGGGAAAACCCGTTTAAAAGCACTGGGGAGAGAGAATCCCGGCACCAGCGTAGGGCACACAGCCGCCAGGACACACGCGGCTGGGAGAATGCGGCCCAGCACCTTCACAAAAACAACAAGGAATGATTCTAAAGATAATAAAACTTGAAGCGGGAGAGCTGGATTACGGATGAAAGTATCAAATGAGAAGGGACATCACGCAGAAGAAAAGTGCCTGCATTTATCAAAAGGTTTTGAAGGCTTTATTTTATTAGCTCAGTGTTAATGTGACAGTAATAACGTTGCCCGAGTGACTTTATTGAGACACTGAAATCTTGCATTTATATTTCACCATTCCTGATGTTCGGAATCAGCCGGCAAACCACCTTTTGGAGTGTAGTTATTGCTGTAAGGTATGAAAGGGAGCTACCAGTTTGTAAATAGCAGTCTCCCAAACAGCAGAGAGGCGAAAAAGTGAAGGAACGTTCGCCTTTGACTTTATTTTTTTGGGAAGTCGAGGAGGACTGACATCGATCCTGGAGGGGCAGCCCCCTACACCCCTTCAGGGGACGGCCAGTGGCCGCAGCTGTAACCTGGTTACTGTTCCGGTGAAGAGGGGCCCAGTTCCGTGCTCTGGGGTCGTGGGTTCAAATCCCTCCACGGCAGCTGGTAGAATTCAAGTACATTTAATAAAAATCTGGAAGTGAAGGCTGGGGTAGAATTTTACTGCCCCATCCTGTCCACAAGGGTCAGCAGGGCCGTAAAATACAGCAAGCCATTCAACGGCCCAGTGACTTCGATGCGTGTGGAAAATCCCGTCGGAAATAAATTCCACCCCTGGTCTTCGGAATGGTGACTATGAAACGGTCGGATAATGGGATACGTTAGAATAAGTCTCATTCAGGGTTAACTGCACGAGGCTGTGGTGCCTTAGAAGGAAGTGGTGTACGCTCATGTGACCTGAGATACTGAGTGAGAATTCAGAGTGTCCAATTCATCGGACAAGCACGTCTTTCGGGACTTGTGGGAGGAAACCGGAGTACCCGGAGGAGACCCACGCAGACACGGGGAGGACGTGCAGACTCCGCACAGACAGTGACCCAAGCTGGGAATCGAACCGGGGACCCTGGAGCTGAGAAGCAACAGTGCTAACCACTGTGTGAATTGGACATTCTGAATTTCCCTCTGTGTACACGGAATGTGGCGACAAGAGGATTTTCATAGTAACTTCATTGCAGTGTTAATGTAAGCCTATTTATGACAATAATAAAGATTATTATATTGGATTATAATATAGAAAATATCATCTATCGTTGTAAAAACCCATCTGGTTCACTAATGTCCTTTAGGGAAGGAAATCTTCCCTCCTTACCTGGTCCGGCCTACATTGGACTCCAGCCCCACATCAATGTGGTTGACTCTTAGCTGCCCCTCTGAAATAGCCTGGCAGGCCACTCAGTACAAGGGCAATTAGGGATGGACAACAAGTGCCGGCCCAGCCAGCGACGCCCACATCCCGTGAAATAATAATTAAAAAATTTAAATGAACTGGCTGTCTGCCTCTTACCTTGGGGAAGCCATTCCACTCCCAAGTCACCCTCATTGAAGCCGGCTGGTGAGTCGAGATGAAGGCCTGGAGATCAGCGAAGTTAAAATTGCACACCCACCCCAATCCTAGCCCGAACCCAATATAAAATCCCAGCCCTCCTCTGCAACATGGAGCCTCCGACCGTACGACACTCCCTCAGCCAGCATTGCCCAAAAGAATCAGCGCCGAGCTGATGCTGACGTGGGGCTCTCACCCATCGGCATTACTGGCACACAATGTGCGGTTGGCATCCATTGGGCCCAGCGCAAGTGCCCCCCTAGACCTGGGTCTTGATTTGGCACCTGGTCCTGAAATTTGGCAGCAACATCCTTACAGCTGATTGGGGCTCCTCCATGATTTGCCACATGAGGAAATCTTCGGAGACGCCTGAGTGCCGGGCAGGTGCCAGCGCCCAATGGAACAAAGGTGCCAGACTGTGAAACAGCCGGTGAGCAACGCTGACTCCTGCCACAGGAGGATTAGCGTCACAGTGCCCCAGCCTGAAGTCCGGGTGGCGAGGACAGATAGTCAGGATGCCTCGCGTTCCCCCAGGGTTGCTGGCAATCTAAGGGTTACACCGTGTTAATTCCTTTCGAAAGGAGGAAGGAATTAAAGCTTATTGTTGTCTTCCCCGCAGAATAAAAAAGGGCTACCTACTGTAGGTGGGAGATAACGGAGCAGGCGCACGAGGATGGGTTAGCCAGGTTAATCCTGATACTTAAGAAATCGTAAACAGACCGCAGTGCCCAAGCAATGCTAAGGAATGATACGCTTGAAGGATCGGGGCCGGGGAATCATATGCACGCCAGCCACACTGTAATGGAAGCTGAAAGTTAAGTTTAATCGCAACACGTGACAAAGTTGTGAGAGTTAAAACCCGATGGTCTGATCTGGAGCCTGGAGGTGTTGGCCAAGATATACCCGCTCCTTCCTGCGGCCTGTAAGGTTCCGAGATTTTCATTGAATGTATCCCCCCGCGCTCCTTCCCGTCAGCCTCTCCCTTCCCTCCCATTAGCATACTGTTCTAAATAATACGATTATTTAGCTTCCCCTCGAATGCTATATGCTACTCATCCGGAATTCCCTTTGCGGCAGCGAGTGGGAAAGCGATCACTTCTGCAATGTGGGGCACAGCAAGATCCCAGCACTGGCTGGATTAGTCGGTTTTATTGCTGGGGCATACGGCTTGGCGGGAGTGGGTTTTATGGAGTTTGCCAAGGCGGGGTGGCGGGGTGGGGGGCGGGGGGGGGGGGGGGGGTGAGGTGGGGTGGCGGGGAGGGGTTGACCTTATTAGGTAGGATGCAAAATTTCAGTTTCCCAAGGATGGGTTGAGAGGCCACGATGAAGTCAGCGGCCTGTTCGTGGCGTGTCGAGCGTTATGCTGGCGTATGGCGGCGACATCGGTGCCTGCAGGTCATCAAGACTCATTCATGCCCAGCAGTTTCACAAAGTCCCACCTTCGAGAAGGAGTCAATAGAGCACGAGAATCCCGCGGCGCTCAGTACGCTTATTCTAAAGGATGCTGTTCACCGGTCGGCTTTGTGCAGTTGTGTGAGTGACCGACGGTTTTCCTCATGCACAATGGCAAGGGGCAGGTGAATGGCAGCGAGCACGGAGGCTCGGGACTGGCACGGGGGAGATTTTTAAAAATTCACTTACGGGATGTGGACGTTGTCATAATATACACACAGGTATATGATGGTGCGCAGACAGGCAGTGATTGACACACAGGTTGACCAGTGAACACACAGAACACAGCAGCCAATCACCAGACAGGACATGACCACTATAAAGCCAGAGGGCACTAGTTTTCCCGCTCTCTCGGGACCCAGCCTCTGAGACAGTCAGAGCTCGTGAGCAGCAACTAGAACATCCACCATGTGCTGGTAAGATAGTCTGGTCAGGTTAGCCTCAGGTCTCCAGTCAATTCAGCATAGTGTCAACCCACAGGTAATGATAGTTAAGAGTTCAATAAAATCGAGTTGCATTTCTTCAAGCGTTGGAAGCCTGTCTCTCTCACTGCTGCAGTAAACGCAGTCCTCGCAGACCCAGCGTACCCAACACATCAGACGTCACTGGCAAGGCCAGAATTTATTGCCCATCCCTAGTTGCCCTTGAGAAGGTGGTGGTGAGCCGCCTTCTTGTGCCGCTGCAGTCTGTGTGGTGTAGGTACCCCCTCTGTGCTGCTAGGGAGGAAGTTCCAGGATGTTGCCCCAGTGACAGTGAAGGAACGGCCGATATATTTCCAAGTCAGGGTGGTGAGTAACTTGGAGGGGAACCTCCAGGTGGTGGGGTTCCCAGGTATCTGCTGCTCTTGTCCTTCTAGATGGTAGCGGTCGTGGGTTTGGAAGGTGCTGCCTAAGGAACCTTGGTGAGTTGCTGCAGTGCATCTTGTAGATGGTACACACGGCTGTCACTGTGCGTCGGTGTTGGAGGGTTTGAATGTTTGTGGAAGGGGAGCAATCAAGCGGGGCTGCTTTGTCCTGGATGGTGTTGAGCTTCTTGAGTGTTGTTGGAGCTGCACTCACCCAGGCAAGTGGTGAGTATTCCATCACACTCCTGGCTTGTGCGTTGTAAATGGTGGACAGATTTTGGGAGGCCTGGAAGTGAGTTACTCACCACAGGATTCCTAGCCTTTGACCTGCCCTGGTAGCCACAGTATTAATATGGCTAGTGCAGTTCAGTTTCTGATCAATCGCAACCCCCCAGGATGTTGATTGTGGGGGATTCAGCGATGGTAATGCCATTGAATGTCAAGGGACAATGGCTATGTTCTCTCTTGTGGGAGATGGTCATGGCCTGGCACTTGTGTGGCGTGAATGTAACTTGCCCCTTGTCAGCAAGAGGTGAGAGGGGCCATTTAGGATTAGAGCCGGAGGCTTGGAGGATTGGAAGAAGGATCCGTATGGGAGACAGAGGGTGGGGTTGGGGGCATGTAGGAGTGAAGTGGGAAGGGCCCAGCATTCTGGGTGTGGTGATGGGGACAGTCTGTCATGGTAGGAAAATGAGGGGTAAAGGGTTGTGTCAGTACTGCCCAATGTGTATCCACCTCAGGCTGTTGATTGGAAGGGTCCGTCCAGGGATTTTAGCTCCCCCACAACATTGCAATTATTCCCCTTTGAGGGTGATCGCTGACAATGTCCTTCACAGCATCCTTTAGGGAAGGCCAGCCGAACCTGAATTGTCGCAGGAAGTGGCGAGTACAACACTGGATACTAAAATGAACATTCAACAAAGAGAGAAAACAAAAAAAAACACAACATTGTTTCTTCCACAATAAAGCGAATGTCCTTCAGTCCCCAGTCACCATCAGTGCATGCCAGCCGTGAGCCGTGCCAGGGCACATGTCTCTCTGACTCAGCCGAGTCTCAGCAATTAGCGATGGCGCACACCCGGATGAAGCGAAACCAGAATGATGCGAACTGTTTACGAGCAAAATGTTTCCTCTCAGGCCTTGCCAGTGTTAATGTTGATGGCAGTGGAGTTGTGCAGGAAAAGTGGGCTTGTGATCCGGAGTCTTCCAGTTTGAACAGGAAACTCTTAAATAGCCCAGTCATAGATACAGCATTGTCAGCCGAGGGGGGGGGGGGGGGGGGGGGGGGGGGGGAGGGTTTACTAATGAAAACTTGGGGGGTAGACTACTGTGTAAGGCTTGTCAGCAAATGTAGATTGAGGGTTCGACAACTGTGTGCAAACCAACCTCCCCCTCCCGGACTGCGTGCTCAAGCCTAACCGGATGTAACTTTGTTGAAGCACCTTACAGTGCAACATAATAATAATAACCACTTATTGTCACAAGTAGGCTGTGGTGATATGATCTGCATACTCGTCTGCCATTGGGCCAGAACGTCGGCTTACCATTGGCCCTGGTCGGTCATGTGCCTCTCGACCGATTGGCCGAGAGGCTGAGTTAACCACGCCTCTATTAACGAGGTATAAATGGTCAGACGCCTGACGTTCGTCCCTTTCCATTGTAGACGATTGCAGAGCTGTGTTCTAGTCAATTAAAGCCAGACTTTGGTAAATCACTCGCCTCGCGTACAATTGATGGTACATCATAGGCTTCAATGAAGTTACTGTGAAAGGCCCCTAGTCGCCACATTCCGGCGCCTGTTCGGGGAGGCCGGTACGGGCATTGAACCCGCGCTGCTGGCCTTGTTCTGCACTACAAGCCAGCTGTTTAGCCCACTGTGCTAAACCAGCCCCTCATGACCGGCGTTTATAGTTTGAACAGAATTGTAGTTCCTGTCATGACAACGTTGAATTGTTTCTAATGTTCTCATTACTTGTTTGAAGCACCTCAGAGTGCATCTTGACCTCTGGAGAAAATGTGGATATCATTGCACTTTAAAGTCGTGACAATCTGAAATGTGTTTGTAACATAGCTTTCAGATATTTTGTGAACGAAGTATTATGTTGCAAAAAAGATAAGTCTGAAGGACATCTTATTCACCCTGCGCACATCGGAAGCAATTCAAAATGGCAGCCATTTTTAACGTCAAGCTGTTTTGCCTATCCTTTTCCATATTAATACCTTCCTCTCTTGCCCTGCCTCCCTTTTTTGATTTACCACATCTTCCCAAATTTGATCCACTACCCCCACAATTTAGTTTAAAATCCTCTCTACTTCTCCAGTTACGGGGCTCGCAAGAACATCAGCCCCGAAATGGTTCAGGTGTAGACTTCCCCACTCTCCCCAGAACTGATGCCAGTGCCCATCCATTTGGAACCCACCTCTCGCTTACCAGTTTTGGAAACACATATCTGTTTCTCTAATCTGGGGCGGAATTCTCCGACCCCCCCAGGCATGGGCCGAAGTCCCGCCGCTGACAGGCCTCTCCTGCCGCCGGGAATCAAAACACCTCTAGTGCTGGCGGGATTGGCGGCGCGGGCGGGCTCAGGGGTCCTGGGGGGGGGTCGCGGGGCGATCTGACCCCGGGGGTTCCCCCACGGTGGCCTGGCCCGCGATCGGGGCCCATCGATTGGCGGGCGGGCCTGCGCCGTGGGAGCACTCTTTTACTTCCGCCCCACCATGGCTTTCACCATGGCGGGGGTGGAAGAGACCCCTCCCCTGCGCATTGGCCGGTATGACGTCAGCAGCCGCTGACGCACCGGCGCATGCGCGGACTTCCGCCGGCCGACGAAGGCCTTTCGGCCCCAGCTGGCGGGGCGCCAAAGGCCGTTCGCGCCGGTCGGCGTAGCGGCAACCACTCCGGCGCGGGCCTAGCCCCTCAATGTGAAGGCTTGGCTCCTAAAGGTGCGGAGAATTCCGCACCTTTGGGGAGGCCCGACACCGGAGTGGTTGACGCCACTCCAATACGCCGGGACCCCCTGCCCCGCCGGGTAGGGGAGAATCCCGGCCCTTATTTGTCCGACACCAATTTGCACACGGCTGAGATAACCTTCCAGAGGTACCTTTGAGGTTCTGCTTTGCTACTTTCGTGACTATCTCCTCAGACATCCCTGTGCCGAACTTATTTCCTACGTCGCTGGTACCTACACGGACCACAATGACTGGATCCTCTTCCCCACCAACCTACCCTGCCACCTCTCCCCTCCCTCCACAACTACCCACCGCCACCCCCTCCACCCCCCCCCCCCCCCCCCCCCCCCCCCACCCTATCCACTGTCCCCCGCAACTTCACTGAATCATCCAGCCCTGAACTCATAAGGATCAAAGAACAATGCAGCACAGGAACAGGCCCTTCGGCCCTCCAAGCCTGTATCGGTCATGATACCCACCCTTGGCCAAAACCCTCAGCACTCCAAACGCTGTTTCTCCCGACACCCATCCTGTCCATGTACTTACCAAGATGCCTTTTGAACGCCGTTAATGTATCTGCTTCCACAACCTCCCCTGGCAGCACGCTCCAGGCACTCACCACCCTCTGTGTAAAAAAAACCTGCCCGAATGTCCCGAATCATGTCCCAAATCCTGGCACCAGGCAGGCAACACAATAGTCTGGACTCATGCTTCTGACTGCAGAGAGCGGGAAATATCCTGTGTGGGAATGGGCTATGTGTAAATTGACTACACGGTGATTGCTGGCACGGTGGTTAGCACTGCTGCCTCAGCACCAGGGTCCCAGGTTGGATTCCGGCCTTGGCTGACTCTCTGTGCGGAGTCTGCACGTCCTTCCCGTGTCTGCGTGGGTTTCCTCCGGGTGCCCCGGTTTCCTCCCACAATCCAAAGATGTGCAGGCTCGGTGGATTGGCCGTGATAAATTGCCCTTAGTGACCAAAGATGTGCAGGTTAGGTTATGGGGCTATGGGGATAGGGTGGGGTGGGCAGGGGAGTAGACATGGGTCGAGCGCTCATTCGGAGGGCTGGCGCAGGCTCGATGGGCTGAATGGCCTCCTTCTGCTCTGTAGGGAGATTCTTTCCTCCGTTCCCTACATTAAAATACCGACAAAACAATTCACTGGCTAAAATGTTTGGGAAAATCCTGTGATGGCAAAATCTGCTATGTCAACACCACATAAAATAAAAAGAATTATATTTAGACAAGTGCAGCTTCTTTGCTAAAATGAATGTGTGGAAACTCATTTGCAATTCACAGGCGTCAATGCCTGAATTCCCGATAAGGGTTTCCAGGAGGTTAAAGCTCAACCAGAGGAATCATGCATTTGTAATATTCATTCTAAAATTTATGTGACCTCGGAAACAGAATCCTACTTACCCTGATGGAAGTTCTCAATTTTAGAAGTTAGACAGGTGTGAAAAGACTTTCTGTCTTGGCATTACTTGAAAATTATTAAAGAGGAATTCATATGTCTGACATCAGCTTTTTACATGTGGGAGAGCTACAGCAAGATTCGGAGTGCGGGTTTATTGCAGACTGGTTGGGCGAGTAAAGGTTTTGTAACTGGACTAGTAAACCAGAGACTCAGGGTAATGTCCTGGTGACCAGGGTGCGAATCCCACCACTGCAGATCATGAGATTCGAATTCAATAAAAATCTGGTATTATAAAGTCTGAGAACACGCACTAACAGGGCAGCACGGTAGCATGGTGGTTAGCATAAATGCTTCACAGCTCCAGGGTCCCAGGTTCGATTCCCGACTGTCTGTGCGGAGTTTGCACATTCTCCCGTGTCTGCGTGGGTTTCCTCCGGGTGCTCCGGTTTCCTCCCACAGTCCAAAGATGTGCGGGTTAGATGGATTGGCCATGCTAAATTGCCCATAGTGTCCTAAAATGTAAGGTTAAGGGGGGGGTTGTTGGGTTACGTGTATAGGGTGGATACGTGGGTTTGAGTAGGGTGATCATTGCTCGGCACAACATTGAGGGTCGAAGGGCCTGTTCTGTGCTGTACTGTTCTATGTTCTATGTTCTAAAAACAGCTCCTTCCCCGCTGTTACCACACTCCTGAATGGCCCTCTTATGGACTGAACTGATCTTGGAGAATTTACAGTGCAGAAGGAGGCCATTTGGCCCATCGAGTCCACACCGGCTCCTGAAAGAGCACCTTACCTCGGCCCACATCTCCATCAAATCCCCGGACCTAGCAACCCACCTAACGTTTGGGCACTACGGGGCAAACTAGCGTTACCAATCCACCTAACCCGCATATCTTTGGACGATGGGAGGAAACCGGAGCACCCGGAGGAAACCCACGCTCACACGGGGAGGACGTGCAGACTCCGCACAGACAGTGACCCGAGGCTGGAAATCGAAGCTGGGACCCTGGAGCTGTGAAGCAACAGTGCTAAACATTGTGCTACCGTACTGCCCTCTCCACACATCTTCTCTGCTGAGTAGTACTACACTCCATATGCTTCACCCGATGCCTTTGTCGATATATTTACTTTATATATTTATCGTATGTCATACGTTTTTCATGTATGGAACGATCTGTCTGGACTGGATGTAGAACAATACTTTTCCCTGTACCTCGGTACATGTGACAATAAATCCAAATCCATTGTCGATTGTGGTAAAAACCCATCTGGTTCACTCAGAGAAGGAAGTCTGCCATCCTTACCTGGTCTGGCCTACATGTGACTCCTGCAATGTGGCTGACTCTTAAATGCCTCGTGGGCCACTCAGCTCAAGGGAAATTAGGGGTGGGGGCTACACGCTAGCCCAGTCAGCGATGTCCACATCCCGTGAATGGATTTTTAAAATGGGGGAGATGGTTTGGGCTGCTGCAGTTTCTGAGCTGACCCTCACAATGGCGGGGTAGAGTTAGCCGGTCATCATTGCCGATCGTTGTGGCATTAATAACAAGCCTGACCCTGAACGTGAGGGAGAATAGGGGCCCTCACCTGGATCTTACCTTGCCAGCCAACATGAAGGTGATGGAGCCATCCTGTTTCAAGGCATACAATGAATGGCTAAACGGGCGGATGAATTCTTCATGGTTAAATCTATGATCTCGACCCCCCCCCCACGAGATCAAGGTTACCATGCTCCCCTCCAATAAAAATGGACTGGCAAGACTCGCATTCAAATAGCGCCTACCATGACCACAGAATGCCTCAGAGCGCTTTGCAACCAATGAAGGCGCCTTTTCAAGTGTTGTATAAAAAACTCAGCAGCCAAGTTTCACCACAATCTTCCGCAAAAGGCAACATCGCTCCAACCAGATGATCGATTTTTCTCATACCGACTCGAAATGTTAACCCTGTTTCTCTCGCCGTGGATATTGCCAGAGATGCTGAGCTCTTCCACCAATTTCTGTTTTGATTAACGCCCGCATTTTACGCCGTTATTTGCTTGCCGTATTGTGATGATGATGGAGGACTGAACACTGGCTGGGACACAAGGACGAATATGGCCATGGGATATTGTACACCCTCCAGGAAGGGCAGATGTCTAATCCAAAAGACAGTGGGCGCAATTCTCCGACCCCCATGCCGGGTGGGAGAATCGAGGGGGTGCCGGGCGATTCCCGCCACGCCACCCCGGCACCCGCATGCGATTTTCCCATCCCCCCAAAACGGCGTGCCGTTTGTAGCAGGCGAGCGGCGATTCTCCGGCCCGGATGGGCCGAGCGGCCTGCCTAATCCGATGGGTTCATGCCGGCGCCAACCACACCTGGTCGCTGCCGGCGTGAACAGCGCACGAACGCTGCGTGGGCGGCCTGTGGGGAGGAGTGGGGGAGGATCGAGCACCAGGGGGGCGCTCAGTAGGGGTCTGGCCCGCGATCGGTGCCCACCGATCAGCGGGCCGGCGTCTCTAACGGACGCACTCTTTTCCTCTCCTCCTTACGCAAGGCCTGGCATGCGTAAATTACGCGGCGCCGCTCCTAGCCCCCCGGGACTGGGAGAATAGGGGGCGAGGAACGGCCTCCGACGCCGGAGTGAAACTCGATGGAGTTCATGACGGCGCGGGACTTAGTCTCCCGTTGGGAGAATCCCGCCCAGTGTCCACAACAGTGAGGCACTCCCTCCGCACTGCCCTGGAATGCCAATCTTGATTTCTGCGCTCTGGTCCTGGAGTGGGGCATGAACTCGCAACATTCAGACTAAAAGCGCTATCAACTCCGGTAACAAGCTGACACTTGAAGTTGCCCGTCAACCCGAGGTGGACATGGAACATCACTCCTTCATCATCGCTGTGGTATTATCATAACTATCAGCACTACAAGGGTTAATGTAGTGTCAAGAGTAGCCACTTAGGGGAGGGGTGTATGCAGGAGATAGCTAGTGAAGGTCATAAGAGCAGATAGTGTGAACAAGGTTAGATTATAGTTTGTACCAGTAGTGAGATTAGCAGTAGTTAGATGTTATTGATCACTTCTGTATTCTAAAGGACTGGTGTTGAAACCCAGTTTAGTAGTGTAAATAAAATCATAGCTTTCTTTAAGTAAAAGCTATACCATCTCAAATAACCATCTTAAATAAGCAACACAAAGAATACCACAATCACGAGGTCCAAAAGGTCTTGATGCGCAGTAGGTTGGCACCCCTACCTCTTTGCCTGAAGCCCCAGGTTCGAGTCCCACCCTTGACGGGCAAGGAAGGTGGGTTCGTAACCCGGCCAAACAGCTTGAGTGTCTACTTGCCAATCCTTCCAAACACACCAATGGCTGGCGGTAAGAGAGGGGGGAGACTCCAGGTCAGCCAGAATTGGAATTAGAATTAGGTCTAATTCCTGGAACTCCCATTCTAACAGCGAGGACGGACCAGCTTAACCACGTGGACTGAGGAGCTTAAAGAAGAAGACCCATGATTACCTTCTCAAGAGAAACTGAGATTTGGCAATTAATGGCAGCCTTTTAAGAAAGAGTTAATGTTTCCTAGTACTTAAGTTGAATTTGAGGTTTAATTATTTAATAGATTGCACTTGTTGTTAATTAGACTGCACCAATATATAAAGGGGATGCAGGTGGCACTGTGGTGTTGTTGGAGAAGCGATTACTGAACACAATAAAGTTGGAGTCGAAGAAGCGAAGACCTGCTTCCTAGTTCTTAATACATCGATACCATCCGAGGTTCACAGAACTCGCTAAGCCACAAGGTCTCTGAAAATCGATGGATGCTAATGCTGGGAATACTTACCAAATCAGGTACCTGAATTGAAACACTCCCAAATCAGCTGATATATGGAACCAGGATGGAGGGAGAGGCAAATGCGGACAGCAAGGCTCTACAAAGAGCAATGTAATAATGATCAAATCAACTCTATCAGTTATTTTGATCATGAATACATATTGGTCAGAACGCAAGCCAGAACTCCTCTGGTCTTAACCTTCCGTCAACACTGTGCTGCTTCTCGAGCAGTACAAGAAGACATCCTGTTGTGCTGATGGGTCATTTTTGTCTAGTTAAGAGCACTTCTACATTGTAGATAATAAGAAATGTATGGTGGGGGCTTAAAACCCAATGCTCCAACGTGGACCAGCATCTTTGTAGGCCCCCAGGATTGGATGCGTGTTCTAATCCACTCCTGTGGCTTTTTTCGTTATGGCACTAAAAGGATTTGGTGCCGGACGTCTGGCCTTGGCGAAGTTATTACATTGGCGACGAGGAGTAAAAACAAGTTTTTCCGAGCATTCTTCAGAGTTGAAAATGAACAGCTAATCTGGTAAGAAGCGAAACGTTTCTGTTCGGTAAACTCTAACCCCATGACGTCAACGGAGAAACTGGGCCCAATACGCGGAGCACACGCGTTACTTCCCCGGGCCAAACAATATTGTGGGAGATAAGAAGCAGAAAGTAATTCTGCTGACAGCATGCGGGTCCCCGACATTCAGCGTGATTAAGAAGCCTGACCTAGCCAGATGCCCGACTCCAAAATATTTGACCAGCCAGTAGACCTAATGTGAAGTCACTGTGACCCAAAGCCCTCTATCGTCCTCCAGAGATATTGCTTTAACATGGCAGGGAGAACCCCAGGGGAAACTGTCACTGAATTTATGACCAAATGGCGGAAACTGGCAGAGCATTGTGAATTCGGCCCAACCCTGACCAAAATGTTGCGAGACAGATTGGTGTGCGGAATAGATAGTGTGACATCTCAAAGAAAGTTACTAGCAGAACCCAATTTGGATCTTTTTAAAAAGCCATTGAAATAGTCCTATCACTGGAAAGCGCAAAAGACAGGCTCAGTGGCTACAAAGGGCATCAGACAGCAATGTCCTCCGATTCGGAGGAGGGACCTCATTCAGAAAAGTCACCATTACTCAACTGAAGGTGCCTGTGTAAATAGTCCATCACCGAATCAGAGCTCGGCTCGTGTACCCCGGCAGTGGGGGAAATGTTATGACAGCCCGAAGGATGGTCAGAAACTCACTCCGGAAGGTTGCAGATGTCAGATGATGTACTATTGTAAAGGGCACAATAAGTGTGTTACTCCGGGAAGACACCAAGGCCAATACAGGGTGATACCATGCAGGTATACCCACTCCCAGAAGCGGAAATAATGTAACTAAACCGTATCATCACGACGCTAATGCAGGGCAACAAGCCCGAAGAGAAGCCTGTCTCCGTCTCCCCTGGTAATGAGGACTCTGGTTTCAAGATGGAAGCCAAGGAAGCTGGCATTCCGACTGAAGCAGACACCGAGGAGGAACCCGCGTCTTTGACGCTCCCTCTGGAAGGGAAGGTCTCCAATTCGGTTCGCACTTCCAGATCCAGTTCCGCCTTCGACAGACCTCAGACCAACTGAAGAGAACCACTCGCCCTGGGAGTGCTCGGGGAGAAATGGACTTGGGGGGGGGGGGGGGGGGATGTTATAGTGGCCACAAAGGATATGGGGGAGATCATCAATCGATTCCCTCAATGAGTTTTGTGTAATATGAATTCCCCTATTAAGCAGGCGGTGGCTAGTCCAATAGGACAATGTACTGCGGGAGCGTAAAAGCCAATGCTCCAACCTGGATCCGGATCTCCGTAGGGCCTGGGGCTTGGAGGCGTGTGTTGTAAGCTGTGGCTCTGTCCTTTTTTCTTTATTGCAGTAAAGTGATGGAAGGCTGGCCTTGACGAAGTTATGACAAATCGGAATGGGCATTAGCGATGAAGACCATAGACAGAAATGGTTTAAAAAGTGAGGATTGAAGACTCGTCTATTACAAGGTAGGTGTGATAATGGGAAACACAGATAAATGGTTTTGATCTGATTGTCATTATTAACTCATCGCTTCAAGTTTTGGAACCAATGCAAAGAGATTGTTTCATGTGGCTCTCTGTGGATGTGCAGAGATTTCCTGAGACTAGGTCGGGCCAACCCCTCTGCAGCCCACACAATAACAGTAGTAATCTTTATTATTGTCACAGGTAGGCTTACATTAACACTGCAATGAAGTTACTGTGAAAAGCCCTTAATCGCCATATTCTGGGGCCTGTTCGGGTACACGGAGGGAGAATTCAGAATGCCCAATTCACCTAACAAGCACGTCTTTCGAGACTTGTGGGAGGAAACCAGAGCGCCCGGAGGAAACTCGCGCAGACACTGGGAGAACGTGCAGACTCCGCACAGACAGTGAGCCAAGCTGGGAATTGAACCCGGGTGGCTAAAGCTGTGAAGCAACAGCGCTATCATGCGTCACAGTGATGAGGCAATGACCATCTCCAAGAAGGGAGAATCCAACCATCGGCCCTTGTCATTCAATGGAATTAGCACTGCTGAATGTCCCACAATCAACGTCCTGGGAGGCTGACCATTGATAAGAAAATACTGTGGTTACAAGAACAGGTCTGGGGCTAGGAATGACCTCCTGACTCTCTAAGACCTGTCCACCATCTTTAAGGCACAAGTCAGGAGTGTGATGGAATACTCCCCACTTGCCTGGATGAGCGCAGCTCCAACAACACTCAAGAAGCTCAACACCATCCAGGACAAAACAACCCCCACTTGATTAGTACACCATTCACTCCCTCCACCACCGACGCACAGTGGCAGCCGTGTGTTCCATCTAAAAGATGCACTGCAGCAACTCACCAAGGTTACTTTGGCGGCACCTTCCAAACCCACAATTGATGTGTTAGGCAGGTTGGGTCGATGTGGACTGCACTTGATGCAGTGCAGCAAGAGACAGACCTCTAACACTGGAGAAGATCCAACACGATTTTATTTAACGCCTTAACTAATATACATGTTCAACTGTGGGTTGACACTACACTGAATTGACTGGAGAGCTAGTACTAGCCTGACCAGACTTACTAGCTACCACATGGTGTTTGTACTGGCTATGCTCACGGGCTCTGACTGTCTCAGTGGCTGGGTCCCGAGAGAGCAGGAAACCTAGTGCCCTCTGGCTTTATAGTGGTCGTGTCCTGCCTGGTGATTGGCTGCTCTGTTCTGTGTGCTCACTGGTCATCCTGTGTGTCAATCACTGCCTGTCTGCACTCCATTATATACATAGATGCATATTATGACAACGATCACTACCATCTAGAACGACAAGACCCCAGCAGATACCTGGGAACCCCACCACCTGGAGGCTCCCCTCCAAATCATTGACCATCCTGACTTGAACGATATTGGCCATTCCTTCGCTGTCGCTGGGTTAAAATCCTGGAACTCCCTCTCTAACAGCACAGTGGGTGTACCCGCACCTCAGGAACTACAGCGGCTCAAGAAGGTGGCTCACCACCACCTTCTGAAGACCGATTAGGGACGGGCAAAAAAATGCTGCTCGAGTCAATGACGTCCACATCCCATAAATGATCGAAAGAAAACAATAGTGGCCAAGGAAAGCCCTACCCTGCTCTTTGCCTAACTGTGCCATGCGATCTTTTACAAAACGCCTGTGAAAGGTGATCCCTCTCACTCTGTGCTAATCCCGGACTGCTGCACTGCAGTGCCAGCCCAGCTTTGTACGTTCAAGTCTCTGGGGTGGAACTTGAACCCATAATCTTCAGCGGGCTGCCCACTGAGCCACAGGCAGCTTAGTCTTGACGTTCACGATCTGGAAGAAGTCTTTTGAAAAGCCAAGAGAGAAATTTCCTCCCAAAGTAAAGGGGGGGGGGGGGGTGAGAATTGTCATTCTGGACCTGTTTGAACAGAAATTTGCTGTTGGAAATTCTGTTTTGAAGGGAACCTAGCATCTAACGATGAAACATGTCGTAGAAACATGTCATAGATGTAAGAGTAGGGTGGGCCATTCAGCCCCTCGCGCCTGCTTTACCGTTCAGTATGATCCCAGCTCATCTTTGTCATGAACGCTACTTTGTTCCACCCCCTTCCGCGTAAATCTACACACGCTCACAAATAAGGTATCATTGTCACGGGTGCAGGAATAGATCTTTACAAAAGAGACGGGGAGTCCATGTTGAGTTAAATAAATTAGATTTATTTACAATACGATACAGGTTAGAGGTAAGGTCGCCATAGTCCCAGATGACCACAGGCTGCTTTCTCCTTTGAGGGGGGAGAGCTGACTGGCGGTGATTTAACCTGAGGGTCACCACACCTCAGGCAAGGGGTACGGTCGAGAAAGTGGGGCCTTCATACATAAACTCGGCCAGTACATGAATTGAACCCATGTTGATGGCCTCACTTTGCATCACGAACCAGCTGTCTCACCCACTGAGCGAATATATCCACTGCCCAGTAGACCCCGGCCGGGTTCCTGTTCTGGTGGGGCCTTGCTGGTTGGCGTTTTATACAATGGTTAATAGAGAGAGCTTGTACTCCACAAGGACCCCAGGGAAGATCATCATTTCCGCCCCTTATATCCCGTGTGGGATATTACAAGGACAGAGAGTAGGATGGACAGCACGTGGATGGTAAATCGCTGATAACCATCTGACATTCCGAATTCAAAGTTGGGGGTCCCATGGTGTTGTACGTTTAGCTGCTGTTGTATAAAGAGTCAAAGGTTTTGCTCCTTTACACAAACACCTTTAATTTACTTCAACAGACTCTGCACAAAACTCTTACATCACATCACCTGACACAAAGGCCACCTGAAGACCCTTTGCATAATCAGTGTCAATTATTGGATACTTAACATAAATGCGACAACTAATTGGAATGTCTCTTAACCCACTACTTAACACATGGCTGTCTGGACAGATTCCTCGTCCTTCTGCTCCAACGGTTGCTTCGGATGCTGTGGACTTTAGCGACAGCTCGCTGGGTCAGAATACATTACGCTTCGAGGACGTGTAGCTGAGCACCTTCTATTTGACAGCGGAAATGTATTGCTGCCCAGAATGGGGAGCTACATCTTCTGCACATTAATGGCATCGCAGAAACCTTCGGGGGAAACAAAGATACTGCTGTTTCAGCAGGAAGCAAGAGCGATTCCAGAGCCATCCGGGCTTCCAGAAGTAAAGCACGGGGGGATTATATGCCGGTGTCATACATTCATGAACAGATAAGGGAATCTATTCAGTCTCTCTCACAAGCCATCCATCAACAGCCCATCTCTCCCCTATCCAAACACTGAAATAGGTGCCGGTTTTGTTTCTAACCTGCACTCTTACAGGTTGGAGCCCGTTCCATGAGCTGTGTGTCCTTTGTTAGGCATCAAACCCTGGATCACTGGAGAATACTCCAAATACTGAGTCAGCAGGTCATAGGTACAAGCTGATTCTCCAGTGGAGAATCGAGGCTGACACTGTCTTAGTGCTGTACTGTCGGGGAGGCACTGGGCTTCAATCCGATATTAACCTGAGGCCCTTGAGATGGAAGGTGAAAGGACAATGGCGTACTTCTGACGGCCTTCCTGGCACCTTGAACAGCATTGATCCGCCGATCAGTATCGCTTAAAGAAAACTCTTTGTCCGTGAGGCCGGGCTGTGTGTAAATCTCCTATTGCGTGCAGTGTTCGATTGTTCTGTGTCATAATAATAATAATCTTTATCGTCGCAAGTAGGTTTACATTAACAATGCAATGAAGTTACTGAAAATCCCCTAGTCGCCACATTCCGGCGCCTGTTCGAGTACACGGAGGGAGAATTCAGAATGTCCAAATTACCTAACCGCACATCTTTCGGGACTTGTGGGAGGAAACCGGAGCTCCCGGTGAAAACCCACGAAGACACGGGGAGAACGCGCAGACAGTCAGCGACCCAAGCCGGGAATCGAACCTGGAACCCTGTAGCTGTGAAGCAACAATGCTAGTCACTGTGCTGCCCCATTGTGCTGCCATTTGATGATGTCAGTCTGTCGCTGTTGGTGCTCACCTGAGCTTGATGGTTTAAGACTGTGTGTGGATTTGGAGAAAAGCAAATGATCGAAAGGGCTCTAAGCGTGGAGCAGACAATTTAAAGCCTTGTTACGCACATGGGGGTAAATGTTCCAGCCCCATCCACCCCGGGAATCGCCACTTGCGGGACGGACAATCTGATGGGACTTTGAAGGGTCCTTGACTTCCCGGGTGGGAATTTCCAGTATCGGGGGGGGGGGGGGGGGGGGGGGGGGGGGGTACTGGAAAATCGCAACCACAGAAACTAGTGTCAACTAGTATAATCCCTGTACGGTTTGCTGAGATTTAGAATGTTAACACAGTGACAACACTGTTATTGGCCAGGGTTTAGAGAACCCCACATTGTAACATGGAGTTCACCTGACCCACAACCTTTAATAGATTGTGGTATGGGGAGCACACGGCCCTCTCTACAGGTGTGGTACAGCAGAAATGGAAAAGTATTTTTTTAAAGCAAAACAATGTTTATTCTATGAACTCGCGTTAACCTTTTTAAAACATACAGTGAACATCTTAGCAACCATCAATTTAAATACAACCCCCAAAGAATACAACACAAAGTAATCCTTAATAACTTCCCAAACAACATCCAGGAGAGAAAAGAAACACCTTTTAACAGAAGCACATCAGGTTTACATTCACTACTGAGAATATTTATAATTCTGAATTCACCAAATGATCAAGAGATAGTCGTTTCACGGCAGAGAGAACAACAGTACACCTGCTTTATCTGGCTTCAGCTCCAACACTGAAAACGAAACTAAAACACACCCTGCAGCAAACAGCCTAAAACAAAAGTAAAAAGTTGACAGATAGACCAACTCCACTCACAGTCTGACATCACTGACAAACACCCATTTCGTAAAGGTACATTTCTTAAACCCCCCATTTCTTAAAGGTACTCTCGCATGACACCTGCCCCCAAGAAAAAAAATAAACCATCAATTTCAAAATTGGCTTCATTTTGACCGTTTCACTATCCTTAAGAAATGCACAAAATAATTTTGTTTAAAAAAAAAACAACACACGCAAACAGATACAACAATATAGTCCATTTTCTTTTGTTCGTCTTCCTCCAACTGAAATCCTTCTCGATTGTCAGTCTCTTTGAACAAGAAGGTCTTTGCATGATCCACCCATTTCTCTACGTCTCGGCATTTCTCTTTAAAGTCAGATACTTTCATTCAATCTGATCACAGAGTCCCTTGTAATTCTCCAACATATGAGCATTGGTTATCACAGTTTTTAGGCAGTCAAATGCCTGTTCAATGTCTGCTGTCCACTGATATTTTTGACGTTTCTTCAGCAAGTCCATCAGTGGAGTAATCACGCTACAAAACCTTTGCACAAATGTTCGATCAAATCCACTCATACCAAGAAATCGCATTATTTCCCTTCGTCTTGAGGGTATTGAAAACTCCTCAATAACTGTTGGTTTCACATCCCGTGTGACCATTCGACCCTGTCCGATTGTATGGCCAAGGAAAGTGATTGGGCTTTTCCAAATTCACTTTTGGCTAGGTTTATCACCAAACCCGCCTCCTGAAGTCGATCGAATAACTACATCAGATGTTTTAAATGTTCTTTCCATGTCGGGCTGAAAATTATCAGATCGTTGATGTATACAGTAGTCCCCCTTTTATAACGCGGGTGTTGGGGTCCAAGACAGCCACCCGCGTTGCATCCGAGCCGCGGATATCCACGATGGGGGTTTTAAATAAATTTAAAACCCCCATCGTGGATCTAATTAAAACAAGCACTGCTGCATTTTTAACAACTTAAAAGTTGGATTGGAGGGAGAGAGCAGCGGGCAGTGTCAATTTCAGCGGCCGGCTGATTGTTTCAGTGAGAGAGCAGCTTCCCTCTCCGGATCAAAGTGAGCCGGCCGCTGAAATTGACACTGCCGGCTGATTGGAGGGAGAGAGCAGCCGGCAGTGTCAACTTCAGCGGCCGGCTGATTGTTTCAGTGAGAGAGCAGCTTCCCTCTCCGGATCAAAGTGAGCCGGCCGCTGAAATTGGCACTGCCGGCTGCGCTCTCTCTCCAATCCAACTTTTAAGTTTTAATGTTTCTGATTGGAGGGAGAGAGCAGCCGGCAGTGTCAATTTCAGCGGCCGGCTCACTTTGATCCGGAGAGGGAAGCTGACAGTTGGGGTCCATAAGCCCCCCCCGCCGTATATCGCGAACCGCGGTATTGCGGAGCGTGGTATAATGGGGGACTACTGTACCGCACAATTGGGTAATCCTGAAACGACTGTGTTAGTTAACCGTTGAAATGTGGCTGGGGCGTTTTTCATGCCAAATGGCATAACTTTGAATTGGTATATATCATCTGGAGTCACAAAAGCTGAAATCTCCTTCGCCCTTTCGGATAAAGGTACCTGCCAGTAACCTTTAAGTAAATCCAGTTTGGAGATAAAAGCTGATTGTCCCACTTTCTCAATACAATCCTCCAAATGTGGGATCGGATAAGAGTCCGTTCTTGTAACTACATTAACCTTTCTTTAGTCCACAGACAACCGTTGGGTGCTGTCCGGTTTTGGGACCATCACTATTGGTGAGCTCCATTGGCTGCAACCCACTTCAGTTATGCCATTTTTAAGCATTCTCTCAATCTCTTTGTTAACATGTGCCAATTTTAAAGGGTTAAGTCTATATGGATGTTGTTTGATTGGAACAGCATTTCCCACGTCTACGTCATGTATAGCCAGTTTAGTACTTCCCAATTTATCTCCACAAACTTGCCAATGTGATATCAATAACTCTTTCAGGTCAGTCCGTTTTTCCTCTGGAAGGTAACTCAACAATTTATCCCAATTTTTAAGAACATCCTCATTTTCAAATTTAATTTGAGGTATGTCAACTTCACAGTCATCTGGATTTGGTTCGTCACTTTGATTTAGAATCATTTAAACTTCCTCCTTTTTCTCTCCTTCCCTTTCAAAGTACCTTTTAAGCATAGTCACATGACACACTCGGTGAGTCTTCCTTCTGTCTGTTGTTTTTAACCACAAATGTCACCTCACTTAATTTCCTTTCAATCTGATCAGGTTCACAAAACCTTCCTTTGAAAGGCTCACCTACCACTGGTAACAACATTAAAACTTTATCTCCAAAGGCAAAACTACGAACTTTGGATTTCTTGTCTGCTACCCATTTCATCACATTTTGTGCAACTTTTAAATGTTGTCCAGCCAATTCACCTGCTCTATTTAATCATTCCTTAAAGTTTGACACGTAATCCAAAAATGTAAGTTACAATTTCTCACTCACCAATTTTTCCTTAATCAATTTAAGTGGTGCTCTTACTTCATGACCAAAAATTAGTTCAAAAGGACTGAATTTGGTTGACTCATTTGGTGCATCCCTAATTGCAAACAGTACGAATGGAATTCCTTTATCCCAATCCTCTTAATAATCATGACAATAAGCCCTCAACATTGTCTTTAATGTCTGATGCCACCTTTCTAATGCTCCCTGAGATTCTGGATGGTACGCAGTTGATTTAAATTGTTTTATTCCTAAGCTATCCATAACTTCTTTGAATAACCTTGAGGTACAATCGGATCAAGGATCAAATTTTATTTCTGTGGATAGTCCATATCCAGTAAGGAATTCAAGTAACTCCTCCACAATCTTTTTAGCTGTAACATTGCGTACTGGAATGGCCTCTGGAAACCTAGTAGACACATCCATTATCGTCAAAAGGTATTGATTTCCTGCAGCAAACAGCCTAAAACGAAAGTAAAAAGCTGACAGACAGCCCAGCTCCACCCACACTCTGACATCACTGATAAACACCCATTTCTTAAAGGTACATTTCTTAAACACCTATTTCTTAAAGGTACTCTCACATGACAGCACTTCAAGAAGGACTTTGTTCTCCGAGATTGTGAAAGAGTTCAATATAAATGCAAACCTTTCTTTTGATTGCTCGTGCTGTGATGAACCTCCTGATCTTGATCCCACATTTCCCTTCGGAAAGTTAGATCCTGCGCCCTTCTGCATTATTCACGTTTCCATGTTTCGTTCCTTGGTGTCTTGTTTTTGAGTCAGTGACTTGGGGAAGAGGTCAGTTCTCCAGCTTCGAACTTGAGCCTGTAAATGGGCTGACCCTTTGGTTCAGTGTTGTGGAGGTGTTGGGGGTGGGGGGTTGGGGGTGAGGTGCTTCACTATTGTAAGTGCCATCAAGCACAAACCTAATCTTCGTTTGTCGACTAAGGTGGAGAGCGAAGACCCCCATTGTCTATATTTGAAGATACACTGACCAATGCCCGTCCCTCAGCCAGCACCGCCGGCAACCAGTCATTAATCTCATTGCTGCCTCTGCATCTGGCTGCGGTGCGGAGATATTTGATGAGCTGTTCAATAAGTGCAAGTCTTCCTTTACACTCCCTGTGTGCGCAGTGGGACGGCCAGTGAGAAAAGAGCTGCAAAGACTCCATGACTCACTCACGTTATATAATTCGGCGGCACTTGGCGGGTCAATGGCAGCAGAGCTGGCTGTCATCTGCTGTTTGGGTTGCCTCATCTATAGCAGTACGCCATTGGCTTGTAGAAGCCTTGTGGCGCAATGGCCCTGACTCCGAGCCAGAAGTCCCGGGTTCGAGACCCACTCCAGGCTCTAATGGTCAAGGATGGTGTGACGTTCTGTCGAATGTCTGGAATATGAAGGGTTAATGTAATATCATAATTGACCACTGGATGGAGCTAGGTGCAGAACTGTATAAAGCACTGACTCACAGGCTTCTGGGAGTTGTCTGCAGAGTTCAGTTATAGATCGAGTGTAGAGACTAGTGTTGGTAGAGTGTAGATTGCAGGTTACTAGATTATTGCTTGCGAAAGGAGTAAGTGGTCGAGCTTTAATAAGTGGTGGAATAAATGTTAGCTTTGGCCTTGAACTTAGCTTCTGTGGTCTTTGCGAACACTAATACAATCATCTTGATAATAAGAATCACAAAGAACACCACAGAAGGTGCGTTTGTAAAGCGGCCAAACAGGTTGTGTATCAACCTTCTAAGCACAGCGACGGGCAGGTGACAGCAGGTGAGTCATGTGAAAATTGAATCCTCTATCATCAGTATCCATAGTTTCAGGCATGTTTCAGCAGCAACTCGGTCTCATGTGACGCATCCGCCCCACACCATTGGCCGTGGCTTTTCAGAATGTGGGCCAGGTCAGTTACTGATTGGTTGGCAGCACTAGTTCCAACGATACTTTGTATTTATATAATGCCATTGACGCAGTAAACTGTCTCCAGGTGCATTGTGGGAGCATTATCAGACATAATTTGACACTGAGTCACATGAGGGGAGATTGGGACAGGAGGGGAGATTGGGACAGGAGGGGAGATTGGGACAGGCGAGCAAGGGGTTAAAGCGGGAACTTGCAGCCCCGGCTTTGGAGGAGGCTTTCCATTGGCCGCAGGCAGGACCTTCCAAGTCATGCCGGAATCTATACCGTTTTGCACGACTTGTCCGTCTTGCTGTGGGAGGGGGAGGGGGGGGTCCGCCTTCAGAGGGACCAGAACATCCCACCAGCGACAAAGGCTTGAAAATCCCGCCCTTGGTCAAAGAGGCAGCTTGCAGGTTGTGTCTTAAAGTGGGAAAGAGAGGGGGAGAGATGTTGACGAGGGAATTCCAGAGATCAGGGCCTCGGGAGCTGAACGCAGGTTAGCCA
Source organism: Scyliorhinus canicula (assembly GCF_902713615.1). Taxonomy (NCBI): domain Eukaryota; kingdom Metazoa; phylum Chordata; class Chondrichthyes; order Carcharhiniformes; family Scyliorhinidae; genus Scyliorhinus; species Scyliorhinus canicula. The sequence continues at coordinate 18,233,073 of NC_052170.1, read as the reverse complement.
GTCGATTGGAGTGATGGAAACCGAGGATGACCAGGAGACCAGAATTCCTTCCAGGTGTGTTGGCGAGACCAGCGGAGACCGCAAGGACATGAAGACTCGGAGGGATTTGAAACCCAGGATGAGAATTTTAAACTGGGCACCCTGTCGAACCAGTGCCGGTCAGCGAGGGGGAGGGGTGAGAGGGGGGGTGGGGGGGGGGAATGGGGAAGTGGTGCCAGTCAGAATGTGGGCAGTAGGGTTTGGCACAAGCTCAATTTGAGAAGGGTGCGAGGGGCCCAGTGCAGTGGGGAGATGGGTCTGGAGGAGGTTGAAAGGGCATGGGTGAGGCCTTTAGCAGTCGACGAACTGAGGCAAAGGGGGCGGAGTCAGATGACGTTACAGAGGGTGGAAGTAGGTAGAGTTGATGATGGAGAGAATACGGGCCCTTACAAAGCAAATAGACTCAGCCACCAACATCGCTGGAGCATTGTGGAAACACAAAATGGGGCGTTTCCATGGTGACCAAATCAATTAATCTAGGCAGCTCCGAAAAGTAAGCGAGAAAGCGTGGCTGTTTTAATGGATAGAGATTGAAGGACTTTATGTAGTATGTTCCCCGAAAGCAATGACTATTTCTTTACAACAGGCGTATGAACATGAGAGAAAATAATATTCCATTCATCTCAGAGATAGTTATTCATTTCTATTTAGTTTCAAGTGAACACTTTCTGCTTCTACCCTTGCTTGGTATATTGGTCCAACGTTTATTAGTTTGAGTAGCAAAGTTGCTCAACATATCCGTTCCTCTACTTTAATATTTATAATTTAATTGGCGTTAATGTCTTTTCTCATCCACATTCTGGACATTGAAGTAACAATCTAGGCTTACTCTAACGGGGCCAGGTAATCATAGAATCCCCACAGTGCGGAAGGAGGCCATTTGGCCCATTGGGTCTGTACTGTTACTCTGAAAGAGCACTCTACCCATTTCCACTGCCAAGCCCACCCCGCCCTATCCCTGTAATCCCGTATGCTGACCTGCACATTCCTGGATACTAAGGGGCAATTTAGCATGGCCAATTCACCCAACCAGCACATCTTTGGACTGTGGGAGGAAACCGGAGCACCCGGAGGAAACCCACGCAGAGACGGGGAGAACGTGCATACTCCGCACAGTCGCCCGAGGCCGGAATCGAACCCGGGTCCCCGGCGCAGTGAGGCAGCAGCGCTAACTGCTGTGCCCCCGCGATGTTTCAACACCATTCTTCTCCCTCGCCCTGTATGAGAGGGGGCCATGTGGCGCCCGGGTGATGAGGGACTGCAGCAGTTCAAGAAGGTGCTTCACCACCACCTCCCCGAGGGCAATCCGGGATGGGCGACAAATGTCGGCCTTGCTAGCGAGGCCCACGTCCCAAATTGATGTGACCAAAAGTGGGGTTGGGGGAGGGGTTCTGCGGCAAAAGGGGAGGAGGGGATTGAACACAAGAGGCCTGATCGTCAGAGGAGCAGAGGTAAGCACAGAAGCATGTATACGAGCAGTCGACATCTCGCGGCAATTAAACCTACTTCAGTTCTGCCTCTTCCAACTAAGCCAGGCACCATGTTTCTAATGAGGAAAGTACCGCTGTGGTTAATTGTAGTCAGATCTGCTCCCTAATAATTAAAGTAATTGGTGTTGTAGTCAACATACAGCGTTGCAAGTACAGCTGAGTTCAACCGTGTGAGGGAGATGCACAACAGTGGTAATTACAGCAAATGCTACACGGCTGCCAGAAGCCTAGGTGAGAGGCCGAGGCCTGTCGTGTTCAGAGAGAAAGGCGAGATTCGACCTCACGTGGTTTGGGGCCTTTATTTTTCTGTACAGTCTCGAGATTGCACGAAAGATTGAAGGATATCTTGAGGGACCAGAATGGATTGAGGCAGGAGGCAGCGCGGGGAACAAATTACTTGACAAAGAGTCAGACAAATTGAACGTGTGCATGGGGGGGAGATAGAAGTGTTTAAAACGGCGGAGGCTTTAGATGGTGTCAATAAAGAGAAATTGTTTCCGATGGCTGAAGAGTTGGTAAACTGAAGGGCACAGATTAAAGGCGATTGGTTGAAAGGAGAGAAGGAAAGTTTTTTTTTTGCCCAACGCGAGTGTTTAGAATTTAGAATGGAATTGCCTGAAAGGGCTATGGAACCTGATTTGATAACGGCCTTGAAAAGGTAATTGGATAAATAGTTGCAGGGGGAAGAAAATTGGAAGCATTAGGGATAAGAGTGGGGGAGGGGGACTAACTGGATTTCCCTTCAAAAGGGTTGGCCCAGATTCGATGGGCTAAAAGCCCTCCTGTAGTGTTCTATGACGCCCCTGATCATGAACATGGAACAGCACAGAACAGGCCCTTCGCCCCTCGATGTTGTGCCGAGCAATGATCACCCTACTCAAACCCACGTATCCCCCCTTAACCTTACTTTTTAGGACACTACGGGCAATTTAGCATGGCCAATCCACCTAACCTGCACATCTTTGGACTGTGGGAGGAAACCGGAGCACCTGGAGGAAACCCACGCACACACGGGGAGGACATGCAGACTCCGCACAGACAGTGACTCAGTCGGGAACCGAACCTGGGACCCTGGAGCTGTGAAGCATTTATGCTAACCACCATGCTACCGTGCTGCCGTAGAACATGAGGATGGTGATTGTATTAAGTATTTATTCTTGCCACGCATAAAGGTAAGCATGCAATTCTATGTCCAAACAATCGTGTCTACGTTACTGTGGAGCTAAGGTGAAATGCGACAGACCCGTTGTCGGTCTTGCCACGAAGTGCCTCTGTCTTGTCCGTCTTTGGTGTGTATATATGTGTCTCAGTGGATGTCTGGTACCACCTACTAGCAGGAGGCCATGACTGTCACTAGATGTATTGATCAGTAGCTATATGCACTGGTACTGTTTCATACAGGCATACACATTGGTGTAACTATGTACAGTTATACACAGATATGCCGATGTGCAGAACGCCACACCTCCTACTTTCTCTTTTCTATTCTATGATAAAGTTAAAAAGGGAAGGTTCTTGATTGTTCTTTGAGGCGAAGATCAGCAGTTTGGTAGGGTTCCGGTGGGTATGTAGGTGACTGCTGAGGCTAATCTGTGCCCGGAAGGTTCTGCCATTAAAAGGACAGGATACCGCAGACCATTATTCGTTGAGTTGCTGGCTCGATAATTACTCTGCCTGCCTCTGCCTCCAATCTGCGCTTGCTTTCGAAGGAGGCCACAGCGTTTCTTATTCGGCTGTCGGTGCAGTGATCCAGGCTGAGTTTCCCCCAAGACTCGGAAGTAGATATCAAAAATCCAAAGTGAAGCGTTGAGTGTCCTCGTCAGGCTTCCCTGGACCGACAAGAGAGCGTTCCCCCAGACACGGGCTCTCCATGGAGGATTCACCAAGTGTAAGGCTTCTGGCTGCACAACTAATCCAACTCAGTTGGCGTGAATGTCACTGGGGTGAGCACATTAGTGCCGGGCATTTTGTTCTGCCTTCTGATCTTCTCAAGCTTCCAAAAGCAGCTTGCGTAAAAGTGGCTGAGTTCTAGAGCATGACACTGGTGTCGAGTTCAAGTTTCACGTGTCGAGCAGAGTGGGCAGGAGTTTTGCTCTGAAGACCTTCAGCTCGGTCGGCAGACTTACTCCTCTCCGTTCCAAGACTGAAGTTCGAAGTCTGCACTTGCTTTGGCGATTCTTGCATGTGTCTCGTCGTCAATATAGACCGCTCAGTGAAGTGTGTTGCTGAAATAAGTGGACTTATCCACTGACACCAAGATGGGGCTTTCCTGGAGCAGGCTGGTACATGACTTCTTCTTGCTGATGTTATGGGCCTGGGTTTAGAAAAGTATATTATGGAGTTCGCCTGACCTGCAACTGTTTGAGTACTGTGTGCGGTTCTGGTCGCCTCATTTTAGGAAGGATGTGGAAACTTTGGAAAAGGTGCAAAGGAGATTTACCAGGATGTTGCCTGGAATGGGGAGTAGGTCTTACGAGGTAAGGTTGAGGGTGCTCGGCCTTTTCTCATTAGAACGGAGAAGGATGAGGGGGAGACCTGATAGAGGTCTATAAGATGATCAAAGGAATAGATAGAGTGGACAGTCAGAGACTTTTCCCCCCGGTAGAAGAAAGGGGACATAAATTTAAGGTGAATGGTGGAAGATTTAGGGGGGACGTCAGAGGTAGGTTCTTTACCCAGAGAGTAGTGGGGGCATGGAATGCACTGCCTGTGGAAGTAGTTGAGTCGAAAACATTAGGGACCTTCAAGCGGCTATTGGATAGGTACATGGATTACGGTAGAATGATGGGGTGTAGATTAATTTGTTCTTGATGTAGGACAAAAGTTCGGCACAACATCGTGGGCCGAAGGGCCTGTTCGGTGCTGTATTTTCTATGTTCTATGTTACGGGGAGCACCAGGGCCTGCCTTTCAAGTGTTATTCAACAGAGGCCTTAAGCACTTTTAATTAAAAACAAAGTTTATTCCACGAATTTAGTTAACATGTTTATAAATACACACAGTAAGCATTTTTATCAACTACCAACATAAATACCCCACACAGCTACAGTACTCTATGTATAACCCTTAATACATTTCACCTTTAACTGTTCCAATTTAATAACAAGATCCCATAAACCAGAAACCCCTTTTCAAAGATGTAACCCAGCACTCAAGACCTGGTTTAGGTACTTCTCGTTTCCTGTCCAAAACAGCAGGATTGAATTCCTTCCAGAAAACAGTTATCTCTTTTAAATTAACTACGTAATCTGGAGACATCTTTCAAATGCAGAGAGAGAGAGAGACACGACACGACTTCTCTGTCTAAATCCAGCTTCCAAATGAGTAAACAAAAGTAAAACTCAGCGCCACAGCCCAGCTCCACCCACACAATGACATCACTGAAAGTTTTGAGACAAAACATTTCTTAAAGGGCACTCCCATGACTCTGATCATAAGGCCAAAGTTGTCGCATGCATTGAAGAACAAGACCACGCTGCCTTGCATCGCCGGCTCTGAACTGGGAGCCAGCGCAGGTTCGTTGGCAAACAGGAAGCCGTGAAGTACATCCTTGGAGAACTTGGTCTTTACCTGGGCTCATCTCAGATTGAGCAGCATTCCGCCCGTCTGATATCAGATTTCACTGCCAGGATCACCATCGCAGAGGGCATCAGAGAGCCCAGTGAAGAAGAGCTTGCTGAAAAGGGTTGGAGCCAGCACACAGCCCTGTTCAAACTCCATTTGTGACAGTGAATGGGTCACCCGGGACATGTGTGAGGAGGCCTTCGTGGAACTGTCAGACTATTATAATGAGTTTCTCAGGGCAGCTGAATATCTCCACTCCCTTTGAAAGGCCCTCACGACTGACGGTATCAACAGCCTTGTTTTGGTCAATCAATGAGGTGATGAGATTGGTGTTCTGTCCTGGGCATTTCTCCTGGAGCTCTCTAACTAAAAACACCACCGCAGTGGTTCCTCCACCTGTTCTGAAACCACATTGATTCATGGCAGCGGATCCTGGTCGAGATTTCACACTAAACGGCTCAGAAGGAATCTGGCGAAGGTTCCGCTGGCTGTGAAGATGAATGCGATTCCTCTCTACTTGTACACCTGGCCGCTTTGTGGGTCAGTTCCTCACTCCCAAGAGTTCAGTGAGCAGCAGAGTAGCTCAGTGGTTAGCACAGTTGCAGGGTCCCAGGTTCGATTCCCGGCTTGGGTCACTGTCTGTGCAGAGTCTGCACGTCCTCCCCCGTGTCTGTGTGGGTTTCCTCCGGGTGCTCTGGTTTCCTCCCACGGTCCAAAGATGTGCAGGTTAGGTGGATTGGCCATACTAAATTGCCCTTAAGTGTTCAAAAATGTTAGGTGGGGGATAGGGTGGAGGCATGGGCTTAAGTAGGGTGCTCTTTTCAAGAGCTGGTGCAAACTTGATGGGCCGAATGGCCTCCTTCTGCACTGTAAATTTTATGGCGTTTATGATTCTATGAGCTTCTTGACCAAACATTGACCTCCAGCCTTGTTGACCTCAGCCGGGATCGCTTCACCTCCTGGGTGTTGACTGCTAGACAGGCGTTTGATTGCAATCATCATTTCTAACAGCGTGGGAGGGTCATCAGGAGATGAATTGCTGGCAATCTGTGGCAGCCTTTTGATTGTTTCTTCATTGAGGGATGAAAGCCAATTGAGGACATGGTCAAATTGTCTTGTATTTCTATGTTTGCTTCTTATGATCCTGCACCAGGCCCCAACAGTGACTCAGGCACGGGAGAGAAACCCCAATATTTTATTTTATTCTGTAAGATTGGAAGGAAAGGATAGTTCGCTCCAGGAGTGATTTCACACAAAACAGGGATATGAGGCTGGATGCTCCTTTCCTGAGACTAAGTGTTGATGCCGGGGCAAAATTTGTGGGCTTTCACAACAGCAAAACTGGCGCCGCACCTGGACCGATTCAGTGACTGTGGAGGGGCTAGCACCGGCGCCACGTGGAACACAATCGATACCAATGGGAAATGGAGCGGGATTCTCCGGGTCCGTGATTGTCACTCAAGAGGCTGACAAGCTGCAGCCGCACTTCCACATTACACTCGACGCACACACCATCCCAGCTAGCAAGGTGGCACTGACAGCGCTGACCCACGCTAACCCATCCTGCTGTTGGGTTAGCGTGGGTCAGAGGGCACATGGGGGAGTGACGCGGGCAGACACCCATACGACCTGTGGCCCGAGCTTCAGAATGGGCAGTGAGCAGCGTGCACACCTGCATAGCTGCCTTGCAGGCAGGCTGCGGCAGTGGTGCTCTGTGCCTGTGCATCCTGACCTCCATAGCCCACCTTCTGACCACCCCCCTCCACCTCGGCCAGCGGTACAACTGTCAGAAAACTGGGCCGACGTTTAACACTTTCCGTACCCCCTCTCTTTCCCTCAGCAGCCACGACGCTGGCTTCACAAAACTGTGAACCTCGTCGTTGGGAATTTAGCCCATCGGAGGCGGAGAATCACGGACGCCCTGGAGAATACCGGGTTGGGTTCACGAATGGTATACAGACTGTGTTTACTGTATGTGCGCTCTAGAATGCATTGACGCTGTCGGGGCGATGGAGAATTGTAATTTAGCGTGAAATTGATGCCCCCGCAATTTCAACATCAGAACTGCCCACTCGTGTTTCCCGATTTTGGCGTTAGGCAACAGAGAATCCCCTCCAATATATCTGAAATTACTACATTCCTCATACTGTTTCATACAAATGTATCAATCTTACACAGGACCAGTAAATGAAACATGGGTTTGGTTTATTTACAGATGTAGTGTAGGATTGCTCAGCAGACCCGATTTACGATAAAGATCCAACAGCTATTGTTAAACAGGGACACACAGATGCAATTCCTTCACATCACATTTTAAAAATCATTGCATTGGGATACCTGAGAGTGATGTTGACTGAGGGATGAATATTGACCAAGATACTGTTGCCAATTGGCACCAATAATGTTGCCAAATTTGCTAGATATGGCAGTTATTAATGATATTGCTTTTCAGAGTCGCCAGGTATCAAATGATACCACCATAAGGTTTTACCGGATGTCGATCAAAGACCCAACAACCAGTTAGTTAGTTCAAGTTCAATGATAGTTTATTTACACACAAGAGTTACTTCAACATGCAACAAAAAACACTACAAACTAAATTACACCTAACACTACAACAACCTGTACTTAACTTCAGACACCAGGCTTTGGTTGAGGAACAAGGCCTTTGTTCAGATCTGGCATGGCTGGGTCTGGAGAAGTGACTTTGTTTCTGCTGGGCTCATCCGTCTGGTAGCGATTGTTGGCCTTGAACTTGCTTCTGGTCGTGATGGGTAAGCCGGGGCCAAGAGAGTGCCGGTGCGTCAGAGCCAAAAGAGATCGAACACATGGCAGTGTCTCTTTATCCTTTTGGGGGTTTCACGCTCTTTTGGGCGGTCCTTAGCTTTGGGCCCAATAGTTCGGCAGGCTTCGATTACTGCCTTCGATCTGAGCCAATAAAGGAGCAGGTCCCTTGATGGCTGGGTGTGTCCTGAGCGGTCATTGGCCTAGGCTGTTTGGGCTTTGTGAGTGAAGGGAGTGGCGCCGATGAGTCTGGATCTGTATCTGTTACCAGAGTGCAGGTCTTTTGTTCTGGGGAAATGGGCCAGAATGCAAATCGGCTGGAGGTTTCCATAGTGTCTGGGTATCTAGTGGTCAATATACACTTTAGCTCTGAGTTCGTCTGGATCCTGCATTGGCCATATTTCCCATGATTCTTTGCAAGTGGCCATGTTTCCCTTTGTGAGTAGCCACCCAAGGTGGCTACATCCTGTCCTTTTGATTCTGAACGCAAAGCGTGGTGGATCACACTATTGATCCCTCATCCATCTTTGGTGTGCCGGTTACCCTTGGTCAAGGACAGGTTCTATACTACTCTGTCCTATGTTTCTGGAGCATTTACCTAAGTTTTTAATACATCACAAATTAACAAACTCTAAGGGGCCGCTATGAACATTCAATCGTACATTTAACTTATTTACACAAGGGAACCTCTAATGTCATTATTCTACTGCACCGGTTTTCAGGCTGTGCCGGTTGGGGGCCATCGGCAGCAAGCCCCCCCCCCCCCACCGTCAATTCTCCAGGCCCCGATGGGCCGAGCGGCCATCGCTTCCTGGCCAGTCCCGCCGGTGTGAAATGGACATGGCCCATCCCGACGGGATCTGGCTTGTCGGCTGGCTAGGTGAGTCCCCGTGGAGGGGGGGGGGGGGGGGTTGGCGCGGGGAGGGATCCAGCCTCTGTCGGGTTCTGCCATGGCTGGCGTGGAGAAGAATCCCCCTGCGTATGCACAGGAATAATACCGGCCGGTCTGCGCATGCGCCAACCCGCGCAGGCCCTTCACCGCCGGGTGGGGGGCGCGGTGGGATCCAGCCTCTGTAGGGCTCTGCCATGGCTGGTGTGGAGAAGAACCCCCTGCGCATGAGCAGGAACATGCCGACCGGTCTGCGCATGCGCCAACTCGCGCAGGCCCTTCACCGCCGGTTGGCGGGGTGGGGGGGCGCGGTGGGATCCAGCCTCTGTAGGGCTCTGCCATGGCTGGTGTGGAGAAGAACCCCCTGCGCATGAGCAGGAACATGCCGACCGGTCTGCGCATGCGCCAACTCGCGCAGGCCCTTCACCGCCGGTTGGCGCGGCGCCAATTCCTCCGACCCAGGCTTAGCCCCCGGAAGTGCAGAGAATTCCGCACCTTCCGGTCGGCCCTATGTGGAGTGGTCCGCGCCGCTCTTGGCACCGGCGTCGGGCCATCCGGCCAGTTGCGGGAGAATCCCGCCCAAGGTGTTCAGATCACTTGATAATTTAAAGGTGATAACTGTTCTCTGTAGAGAATTCAAACCTATTGTCTTTGATAAAAAGTGTTTTGGCTTATGGATGTTGTTGGGAAAGTTACTAAGGGTTATCTGTAGAGTACTGTATCTTTTTGGGGGATTATAAATGTTGGTAGTTGGTAAGATGTTTACTGTGTGTTTATAAAATGTTAACTGAATTCATAGAATAAACATTGTTTTGTTTTGAAAATACATTAGCTCTCTGTTGCATCACACCTGTGGAGTGGGCCCTTGTGCTCCCCATAACCAAAAGTTGTGGGTCAAGTGAACTCCATGATATACTTTGGTGTTCTCTAAACCCTGGCCCATAACATAAGGGAATGAAGGGTTATGGAGAAAAGAGCAGGAAAGTGAATATGAAGAATGTCGGATCAGTCATGATCCTATTGAATGGCGGAGGAGGTACGAGTGGCCGAATGGCCCCCTCCTGTTCCTATTTCTTATGGTCTTACGATCTTAAGGTGTAGATAATGTGTATGACAGGCACTGACAGGGGATTCAATCAACTATCTAATGTACTACTTCCATGACCAGCAAGCCAGCAGTAGGAAGCACAAAGGATTTATTTACTGTAACATAAAGTCTGCCCACAGCAGTAATTATTTACACTTCACAGTCGCTGCCGGGACAACCAACCTCCCAGTCCCGGCTCGGATCGACTTTTTAATGTTCGATCTGACGAGCCCCAGCTAGGTCAGCCTCTACCCACTACTGGAGAAGCTCGAATTGCACAAACTCTATGGGAGATTGATCACAGTTCCCCTTTGGGCCGCGTCGGGGTGATTATACCTCCCAACCCTCCCCCAAGACTGAAAATGTCCCCACTGAAACCAACTGAGGAGGACTTCTGTGGTGCTTCACACAAGACTGTACATCTGCCCGTGGTGGATATGGGTCGGGTGGCATGTACAGGTTGGCAGACAGCCTTTTTTCAAGACAATCTGGACTACCTAGATGAGGGCAACACAGTAGCACAGTGGTTAGCACTGTGGCTTCACTGCGCCAGGGTCCCAGGTTCGATTCACCGCTGGGTCATTGTCTGTGTGGAGTCTGCACGTTCTTCCCGTGTCTGCGTGGGTTTCCGGTTTCCTCCCACAGTCCAAAGATGTGTAGGTTAGGTGGATTGGCCACGCTAAATTGCCCTTTGTGTCCAAAAAAGGTTAGGAGGGGTTAAGGGGATAGGGTGGAAGTCAGAGCATAAAGTGGGTCAGTGCAGACTCGGTGGGCCGAATGGCCTCCTTCTGCACTGTATGTTCCAGAACATAGAACATAAAGTGCAGAAGGAGGCCATTTTTTGGACACAAAGGGCAATTTAGCATGGCCAATCCACTTAACATACATGTCTTTGGACTGTGGGAGGAAACTTGAGCACCTGGAGGAAACCCACGCAGACACGGGGAGAACGTGCAGACTGCACACAGACAGTGACCCAGCGGGGAATCGAACCTGGGACCCTGGCGCAGTGAAGCCACAATGCTATCCACTTGTGCTACCATGCTGCCCATTCTATGTTCTATCCCGGAGGGCGATTGCCGGGATTTCATTCATCCTGATGATCCGGGTGTCGGGCCCAGGTTGGATGGAAGCATTGGCTGAGGAGTGGTACCTGGCTAGCTGGAGGTATCGACACCCCTGTTCTCCAGAGTGGATTCTCACGTGTTTACAGGTGGTCCGCGTGTTTACATAGGGTCTTCCTTTGGACCTTCTCCATGTCTGGGTCTTCTCCACTATGACCCCGAAGAGGCAGAGTGCACTAATTTGATGTTGCGGATGTGAACAGCGGCCCCCGTTTGAAAATCCCGCCCTGGTGTCCTGTGTCCATGATACCGTCGCTGTGAATCCTGCGGCAGCTCTACTTTCCCGCCCAAGTCTCAGTCGGGCTCTGAGGCGTCGGCCCGTCAGCACTGCCGCTGGGGCCATCACAAGGTGTAGTCCAAGAGTTAAAAAGCAATCTCGCCAGTCTTGTGTCCAGGGAACTCTGCTCCCACACGCCTCCCTTAGTGTAAATGACGGGTGGTACAGGAGGCGTCTGATTTGTCTGATTCCCTTGGTCCTCGCGAATGTAGAAAATTCTTCTCCTTGTGAACGGGGTTCAGTTTTCGGGAACTAGGACTTCAGGGGTCCTGGGAGTGTTGAATGAACACCTCCAATTCTCGATGGTGACTCTCGATGTGGTGGAGGCCATCTTGTGGAGGATGAGCCATTTGGAATGGGCGTCCACAAGGATCAGAAACATGGGAATCCATAAAAGCCCCGTCAAAATCCGCATGTGTCCTTATCCAGGAATGTCCTGGTCACTCCGAGGAGAGGAGGGTGTTCTGATGCTCCTGATATGTCAGGCAACTATGCGTGACTCACCTGATGCACTCATCGATTCCAGGGTCAGCAAACACTCTCGAGGAAGAATCTTAATTTTTGAGGCTCCCAGGTGACCACTGTGAAAGTCCTTCAGGATCTATTCCTGAAATGAAATGAAATGAAAATCGCTTATTGTCACGAGTAGGCTTCAATGAAGTTACTGTGAAAAGCCCCTAGTCGCCACATTCCGGCGCCTGTCCGGGGAGGCTGGTACGGGAATTGAACCGTGCTGCTGGCCTGCTTGGTCTGCTTTAAAAGCCAGCGATTTAGCCTTGTGAGCTAAACCAGCCCCTGCTGATATGGTGGGATGACCATGTGAGCTCCCCACAGGAGAACACCATCTAACCACACTCAGCTCCTGTAACTTACGGGCCAAAGCCTGAGAGGGTCAGTGTGATCTCACACACTCAGGGCAGTGTGATCACTCACACTCAGGGCAGTGTGATCACTCACACTCAGGGCAGTGTGATCTCACACACACTCAGACAGGGCAGTGTGATCTCTCACACACTCAGGCAGGGCAGTGTGATCTCACACACAGGGCAGTGTGATCTCACACACAGGGCAGTGTGATCTCACACACTCAGGGCAGTGTGATCACTCACACTCAGGGCAGTGTGATCTCACACACACTCAGGGCAGTGTGATCTCTCACACTCAGGCAGGGCAGTGTGATCTCTCACACTCAGACATGGCAGTGTGATCTCTCACACTCAGGGCAGTGTGATCTCTCACACTCAGGGCAATGTGATCTCACACACTCAGACAGGGCAGTGTGATCTCACACACTCAGGGCAGTGTGATCTCTCACACTTAGACAGGGCAGTGTGATCTCTCACACTCAGACAGGGCAGTGTGATCACTCACACTCAGACAGGGCAGTGTGATCACTCACACTCAGAGCAGTGTGATCTCACACACTCAGGGCAGTGTGATCTCTCACACTCAGGGCAGTGTGATCTCACACACTCAGGGCAGTGTGATCTCTCACACTCAGGGCAGTGTGATCTCTCACACTCAGGGCAGTGTGATCTGTCACACTCAGGGCAGTGTGATCTCTCACACTCAGGGCAGTGTGATCTCTCACACTCAGACAGGGCAGTGTGATCTCTCACACTCAGGGCAGTGTGATCTCTCACACTCAGGGCAGTGTGATCTCACACACTCAGACAGGGCAGTGTGATCTCACACACTCAGGGCAGTGTGATCTCTCACACTCAGGGCAGTGTGATCTCTCACACTCAGGGCAGTGTGATCTCTCACACTCAGGGCAGTGTGATCTCTCACACTCAGACAGGGCAGTGTGATCTCTCACACTCAGGGCAGTGTGATCTCTCACACTCAGGGCAGTGTGATCTCACACACTCAGACAGGGCAGTGTGATCTCACACACTCAGGGCAGTGTGATCTCTCACACTCAGGGCAGTGTGATCTCTCACACTCAGACAGGGCAGTGTGATCTCTCACACTCAGGGCAGTGTGATCTCTCACACTCAGGGCAGTGTGATCTCTCACACTCAGACAGGGCAGTGTGATCACTCACACTCAGGGCAGTGTGATCTCTCACACTCAGGGCAGTGTGATCTCTCACACTCAGGGCAGTGTGATCTCTCACACTCAGGGCAGTGTGATCTCTCACACTCAGGGCAGTGTGATCTCACACACTCAGGGCAGTGTGATCTCACACACTCAGGGCAGTGTGATCTCTCACACTCAGGGCAGTGTGATCTCTCACACTCAGACAGGGCAGTGTGATCTCTCACACTCAGACAGGGCAGTGTGATCTCTCACACTCAGGGCAGTGTGATCTCTCACACTCAGACAGGGCAGTGTGATCTCTCACACTCAGGGCAGTGTGATCTCTCACACTCAGGGCAGTGTGATCTCTCACACTCAGACAGGGCAGTGTGATCTCTCACACTCAGACAGGGCAGTGTGATCTCTCACACTCAGGGCAGTGTGATCTCTCACACTCAGGGCAGTGTGATCTCTCACACTCAGACAGGGCAGTGTGATCACTCACACTCAGAGCAGTGTGATCTCACACACTCAGGGCAGTGTGATCTCACACACTCAGGGCAGTGTGATCTCTCACACTCAGGGCAGTGTGATCTCACTCACTCAGACAGGGCAGTGTGATCTCTCACACTCAGGGCAGTGTGATCTCTCACACTCAGGGCAGTGTGATCTCTCACACTCAGACAGGGCAGTGTGATCTCTCACACTCAGACAGGGCAGTGTGATCTCTCACACTCAGGGCAGTGTGATCTCTCACACTCAGGGCAGTGTGATCTCTCACACTCAGGGCAGTGTGATCTCACACTCAGACAGGGCAGTGTGATCTCACACACTCAGGGCAGTGTGATCTCTCACACTCAGGGCAGTGTGATCTCTCACACTCAGACAGGGCAGTGTGATCTCTCACACTCAGACAGGGCAGTGTGATCTCTCACACTCAGACAGGGCAGTGTGATCTCTCACACTCAGGGCAGTGTGATCTCTCACACTCAGACAGGGCAGTGTGATCTCTCACACTCAGACAGGGCAGTGTGATCTCTCACACTCAGGGCAGTGTGATCTCTCACACTCAGGGCAGTGTGATCTCTCACACTCAGGGCAGTGTGATCTCACACACTCAGGCAGGGCAGTGTGATCTCTCACACTCAGCAGGGCAGTGTGATCTCTCACACTCAGGGCAGTGTGATCTCTCACACTCAGGGCAGTGTGATCTCTCACACTCAGGGCAGTGTGATCTCACACACTCAGGGCAGTGTGATCTCTCACACTCAGACAGGGCAGTGTGATCTCTCACACTCAGGGCAGTGTGATCTCTCACACTCAGACAGGGCAGTGTGATCTCTCACACTCAGGGCAGTGTGATCTCTCACACTCAGGGCAGTGTGATCTCTCACACTCAGGCAGGGCAGTGTGATCTCTCACACTCAGACAGGGCAGTGTGATCTCTCACACTCAGACAGGCAGTGTGATCTCTCACACTCAGGGCAGTGTGATCCCTCACACTCAGGGCAGTGTGATCTCTCACACTCAGGGCAGTGTGATCTCTCACACTCAGGGCAGTGTGATCTCTCACACTCAGACAGGGCAGTGTGATCTCTCACACTCAGACAGGGCAGTGTGATCTCTCACACTCAGACAGAGCAGTGTGATCTCTCACACTCAGACAGGGCAGTGTGATCTCTCACACTCAGACAGGGCAGTGTGATCTCTCACACTCAGACAGGGCAGTGTGATCTCTCACACTCAGACAGGGCAGTGTGATCTCTCACACTCAGGGCAGTGTGATCTCACACACTCAGGGCAGTGTGATCTCTCACACTCAGACAGGGCAGTGTGATCTCTCACACTCAGGGCAGTGTGATCTCTCACACTCAGACAGGGCAGTGTGATCTCTCACACTCAGACAGGGCAGTGTGATCTCTCACACTCAGGGCAGTGTGATCTCTCACACTCAGACAGGGCAGTGTGATCTCACACACTCAGGGCAGTGTGATCTCTCACACTCAGACAGGGCAGTGTGATCTCTCACACTCAGGGCAGTGTGATCTCTCACACTCAGGGCAGTGTGATCTCACACACTCAGACAGAGCAGTGTGATCTCACACACTCAGGGCAGTGTGATCTCTCACACTCAGACAGGGCAGTGTGATCTCTCACACTCAGACAGGGCAGTGTGATCTCTCACACTCAGACAGGGCAGTGTGATCTCTCACACTCAGGGCAGTGTGATCTCTCACACTCAGGGCAGTGTGATCTCTCACACTCAGACAGGGCAGTGTGATCTCTCACACTCAGGGCAGTGTGATCTCTCACACTCAGGGCAGTGTGATCTCTCACACTCAGACAGGGCAGTGTGATCTCTCACACTCAGACAGGGCAGTGTGATCTCTCACACTCAGGGCAGTGTGATCTCACACACTCAGGGCAGTGTGATCTCTCACACTCAGACAGGGCAGTGTGATCCCTCACACTCAGACAGGGCAGTGTGATCTCTCACACTCAGGGCAGTGTGATCTCTCACACTCAGACAGGAGAGTGTGATCTCTCACACTCAGGGCAGTGTGATCTCTCACACTCAGGGCAGTGTGATCACTCACACTCAGGGCAGTGTGATCTCTCACACTCAGACAGGGCAGTGTGATCTCTCACACTCAGGGCAGTGTGATCTCTCACACTCAGGGCAGTGTGATCTCTCACACTCCGGCAGGGCAGTGTGATCTCTCACACTCAGACTGCACGAACACGCACCCTCCCACAGCCCACTCACACATATCACACACCTCACCCAGGTACACACAACCCCCACACACACAGGTATATGCACACACACACATGCTTAGGCACACAGACATTCACACGTACCCGCTCAACAGACACACGTATTCACCCACATGCACACTCATTCGCTCACAGACTATCACTCTCAGACACACATGTACAGTTATTCAAATGAACACACGCTCAGACACACACACAAAGCTCCGTCTGGGACGTTATCATGACAATGAAGATTAGACCTCGGGCCTAGTTAGGGCAATTTGCCTTCACACTTATGGGGGGAGTTCTGCCAACCAGGTTGTAATGTTACGCCTGTGAATACGATCATCAAGTTCAATACCCTGATCCCATCTTCCACCCCCATATCCCTTGATCCCTTTAGCCCCAAGAGCGATATCTAATTCCTTCACTCTCCGGTGTCGATTTATGGTGTGGCCCAGATTAGTAATGGAGTCAGTCAGGAGCTGGCCTTCAGAGAGATTCTCTTCCAATGCCAATGCACACAGTGGCAGCTAGAGGGCGCACTGCTGGAATTCGGCAAGCGTCCATCGACAGCACCTTCCAAACCTGCAAATTCTACCGCCTCAATTGGGGGAGGGGGTCCTCCGATGAGGCCTGGGGGAGGGGGGAGGGGGGGGGGGGGGGGGAGTCCTCCGATGGGGCCTGGCCTGCGATCGGGGCCCACCAATCGGCGGGCCGGCCTCTCGCTCCCCGGGCCTATTTTCTTCCGTGATGGCCCTTGAACTCCCGCACGATGTTTTTTACACAGAATTTACAGTGCAGAAGGAGGCCACTCGGCCCATCGAGTCTGCACCGGCTCTTGGAAAGAGCACCCTACCCAAGGTCAACACCTCCACCCTATCCCCACAACCCAGTAACCCCACCCAACACTAAGGGCAATTTTGGACACTAAGGGCAATTTATCATGGCCAGTCCACCTAACCTGCACATCTTTGGACTGTGGGAGGAAACCGGAGCACCCGGAGGAAACACACGCACACACGGGGAGGACGTGCAGACTCAGCACAGACAGTGACCCAGCCGGGAATCGAACCTGGGACCCTGGAGCTGTGAAGCAATTGTGCTATCCACAATGCTACCGTGCTGCGTCGGGGCCGGCGCGTTGAGGGAGGCCACCCTGCATCTGCGGGTTGACGCCAGCGCCACTGCGCGTGCGGCGGATCCCACGGCGCACAGTTCGTGCCGGGATGGGAGGCTGGAGCGGCGTGAACCGTTCCGGCCCCCCCTCTGCAGCCCGATCACGCCCTCGTGAAACGCGACGGCTTTTCCGACGGCGTGGACACTCTGCCGCCGTGGACACTCTGCCGCCGAATGGGAGAATCCCGCCCAGGGTTACACGGGCTTGCTTTTTCTCTATTCTTCCGCGGGATGTGGGCGTGGCCCAGCATTCATTGTCCATCTCTAATTTCCCCTTGACAACGTGGCAATGAGCTTGCTCCTTGAATCGCTGCAGTCCATGTGGTGCAGGTCCACCCACCTTGCTGTTAGGGAGGGAGTTCCATGATTTTGACCCAGCGACAGTGAAGGAACAGAGATATATTTCTTAGTCAGGATGTCAATGGCTTGGAAGGTAGCGCGCATGATACAGCGGGGAAAAAAAAGTTGAAGTGCTATTTTTGGGCGTGTTTGGAGTGATGTCTGTCAGCGGCAAGGTTAACCCCGTCATTCCATCGAGCGTTGCTGTTTGCTTTGGCCTTGGGGTGCTTCCCCCCCCCCCCCCCCCCCCGCCCCGCCGAGCCCTCACTTAGGCAGCTCTCCTGTATTCTGGAGCTGAGATTGCCACAGATCGAGGTGCCACTTTGGAAGGCTGTCCCATTTTCTGCACCCCCCCCCCCCCCCACCTTTTCAGCCCCACCCCCATGACTTTCAGGATGCCCCCTTCACCCCAAAACCTTTCTGGGATCCTCGCACCCCTCAACACTGCTCTGATGGGCAACCCCACCTCGGGGGCCCTACCCCAAACACTGCCAACCTGGCACCCTGGCCATGTCTTTTTTTTTATTATTCATAGAATTTACAGTGCAGAAGGAGGCCATTCGGCCCATCGAGCCTGCACCGGCTCCTGGAAAGAGCACCCTACCCAAGGTTAACACCTCCACCCTATCCCCATAACCCAGTAACCCCACCCAACACGAAGGGCAATTTTGGACACTAAGGGCAATTTATCATGGCCACTCCATCGAAGCTGCACATCTTTGGACTTCCAGCCTGGCAGTGTCTACTGGGCACTCGGGCAGAGCCAGGTTGGGACTGCCAGGTTGGCAGTGCCAGGAGGAGTGCCAGGTGCTACCCTGCCCTCTCCCCAACCACCTGGGAGCCTCTAATTGCCTGGAGACACCCCTGAGGTGCCATCTGGCATGGTTCATGTCTGTGTGAACCTGCACTGGAATGATGCCTGGCTGACGCCTCATAGGGCATGGCCATCGAACACCCTGGCGCTGGGTGAAAATGGCGAACACATATTTAGGTGAGCCCAATGGTATCCTTTAAATATGCTTTTCCGGGTCTCACTGGGCGAGATCCAGATCACCTTGGGCCTCGCGGGTTCAGTAACTCTCGCGAGATCTTTCGCTTGCAGCGAAGGCTGATGCCTCTCCTGGTGTTCAACCGCCACAGCCCAACTCTTAAGTCGGGTGCGACCGGATCATTTGAATCGCGCCTGGTAACATTCCCGTGCATCTGCTGCCCTCGTCCTTCCAGAAGGTAGCGGCCGTGGGTTTGGAAGGTGCAGTCGAAGGAGCCTTGGGGAGTGACGGCAGTGCACAGGGCACACACGGCTGCTGATGTGTGTCGGTGGTGGTGCGAGGGAATGTTCAAGGCGGTGGATGCCGTGCCAATCAAGCGGGGCTGCTTTGTCCTGGATGGTGCCCGGCATCTTGAGTTGACGGCGCTGCAGGCAAGGGGGAGGCTATTCCACCACAGCCTTGACCTATGATGGAGGGCAGTTCACTTGGACATGAAGAACAAAAAGGCAGAGTATTACTTCCATAGAGAATGGCTGCAGAACTCTGAGGTGCCGAGGGGTCGAGGTGCTCCAGTGCATGAGGCGCAATAAGTTAGTATGCAGATGCAGCAAGTAATCAAGATGGCGAATGGAATGCTGCCCTTCATTACGAAGGGAAATCAAATATAAAAGTAAAGATGTCATGCTTCAGTTGCGCAGGGCATTTGTGAGACCATATCTCAAATATTATGCACAGTTTTGGTCTCCTTAATTAAGGAAAGATGTAAATGCATTGGAGGGGCCTCAGAGGAGGTTTCTTAGATTGAGACCTGGAATGAGCGGGTTGTCTTCGGTGGACAGGTTGGTTACACTGGGCTTGTTCCCACTGGACTTTAGAAGAGTGAGGGGGTGACTTGATTGAAGTCGAGAAGATCCTGAATGGTCTTGATAAGGTGGACGTGGAAAGGATGTTTCCTCTTGTGGTCGAGTCCAGAACCACTGTTTTGATTTGATTTAATTTATTATTGTCACATGTATTAATATACAGAGAAAAGTATTGCTTCTTGCATGCTGTACAAACAATGCATACCGTACATAGAGAAGGAGAGACTGCAGAATATAATGTTACAGTTATAGCAAGGTGTAGAGAAAAGATCAACTTAATACGAGGTAGGTCCATTCAAAAGTCTGATGGCAGCAGGGAAGAAGCTGTTCTTGAGTTGGTTGGTACATGACCTCAAACTTTGGTATCTTTTTCCTGACGGAAGAAGGTGGAAGAGAGTATTTCCGGGGTGCGTGGGTGTCCTTCATTATGCTGGCTGCCTTCCTGAGGCAGATGGAATTGTAGACAGTGTCAATGATTTGCGGGATGGGCTGGGCTACATTCACAGCCCTTTGTAGATTCCTGTGGTCTTGGGCAGAGCAGGCTCCATAGCAAGCTGTGATAGAACCAGAAAGAATGCTTTCTATGGTGCATCTGTAGAAGTTGGTGAGGGTTGTAGCTGACATGCCAAATTTCCTCAGTCTTCTGAGAAAGTAGAGTTGTTGGTGGGTTTTCTAAACTATAGTGTCGGCATGGAGGGACCAAGACAGGCTGTTAGTGATCTGTACACCTAAAAGCTTGAAGCTCTCGACCCTTTCTACTCCGTTCCCATTGATGTAGACAGGGGCATGTTCTCCACTACGCTTCCTGAAGTCGATGACAATCTCCTTCGTTTTGTTGAGATTGAGGGAGAGATTATTGTCGTCGCACCAGATTCTCTATCTCATTCCTGTACTCTGTCTCATCATTGCTTGAAATCCGACCCACTACGCTGGTGTCAACAGCAAATTTGAAAATTGAGTTGGAGGGGAATTCGGCCACACAGACATAGGTGTATAAGGAGTATAGTAGGGGGCTGAGGACACAGCCTTGTGGGGCACCGTGTTCAGGATGATCGTGGAGGAGGTGTTGTTGTGTATCTTTACTGATTGTGGTCTGTGGGTTAGAAAGTGTTTTGAAATTTGTGTGTTTTGAAATTTGGGATTAGCTTTTAGGTTAGAGGAGAAAGCAACAGGGTATCAGTATACCAGGATGACAGGGGTGGGCATGGTGGGTGGCACAGTGGTTGGCACTGCTGCCTCACAGCACCGGGACCAGGGTTCAATTCCAGCCTTGGGTGACTGTGTGTGCGGTATGTGTGTTTGTGTGGTGTGTGTGTGTGGTGTGTGTGACTGTGTGTACTGTGTGTGTGTGTATGTGGGGTGTGTGTGACTGTGTGTACTGTGTATGTGGGGTGTGTGTTTGTGTATGTGGGGTGAGTGTGTGTGTGACTCTGTGTGTATGTGGGGTGTGTGACTGTGTGTGTGTGACTGTGTGACTGTGTGTGGGGTGTGTGTGACTGTGTGTGGTGTGGTGTGTGTGACTGTGTGTACTGTGTGTGTGTGACTGTGTATGTGGGGTGTGTGTGGGGTGTGTGTTTGTGTATGTGGGGTGTGTGACTGTGTGTGTGTGTCTGTGTGTATGTGGGGTGTGTGACTGTGTGTACTGTGTGTGTGTGTATGTGGGGTGTGTGTGACTGTGTGTACTGTGTATGTGGGGTGTGTGTTTGTGTATGTGGGGTGAGTGTGTGTGTGACTCTGTGTGTATGTGGGGTGTGTGACTGTGTGTGTGTGACTGTGTGACTGTGTGTGGGGTGTGTGTGACTGTGTGTGGTGTGGTGTGTGTGACTGTGTGTACTGTGTGTGTGTGACTGTGTATGTGGGGTGTGTGTGGGGTGTGTGTTTGTGTATGTGGGGTGTGTGACTGTGTGTGTGTGTCTGTGTGTATGTGGGGTGTGTGACTGTGTGTACTGTGTGTGTGTGACTGTGTATGTGGGGTGTGTGTGTTTGTGTATGTGGGGTGTGTGACTGTGTGTATGTGGGGAGTGTGTGGGGTGTTTGTGACTGTGTGTGACTGTGTGTGGTCTGGTGTGTGTGACTGTGACTGTGTGTGATGGTGTGTGCGTGACTGTGCGTGACTGTGTGTACTGTGTGTGTGTGTGACTGTGTGTGGGGTGTGTGTTTGTGTATGTGGGGTGAGTGTGTGTGTGACTGTGTGTGTATGTGGGGTGTGTGTTTGTGTGTGCGTGGGGTTTGTGTGTGTGTGTGTGGGGTGTGTGTTTGTGTATGTAGGGTGAGTGTGTGTGTGACTGTGTGTGTATGTGGGGTGTGTGTTTGTGTGTGTTTGTGTGTGTGTGTGTTTGTGTGTATGTGGGGTGAGTGTGTGTATGTGGGGAGTGTGTGGGGTGTTTGTGACTGTGTGTGGTGTGTGTGACTGTGACTGTGTGTGATGGTGTGTGCGTGACTGTGTGTACTGTGTGTGATGGTGTGTGCGTGACTGTGTGTACTGTGTGTGATGGTGTGTGCGTGACTGTGTGTACTGTGTGTGTGGGGTGTGTGTTTGTGTATGTGGGGTGAGTGTGTGTGTGACTGTGTGTGTGGGGTGTGTGTGTATGTGGGGTGTGTGTGTGTGTGTGTGTGTTTGTGTGTATGTGGAGTGTATGTTTGTGTGTATGTGGGGTGTGTGGGGGGTGTGTGTGTGTGTGTGTGTGTGACTGTGTGTACTGTGTGTGTGGGGTGTGTGTTTGTGTGACTGTGTGTGTATATGTGGGGTGTGTGTTTGTGTGTGTGGGGTTTGTGTGACTGTGTGTGTGTATGTGGGGTGTGTGTTTGTGTATGTGGGGTGTGTGTTTGTGTGACTGTGTGTGAGATGTTTGAATGTTCTCTGGTTTCCTCCCACAGTCCAAAGTTGTTCAGGGTAGGTGGATTGGCCATGCTAAATTGTCCCTCAGTGTCCAAAGATGGGTAATGGGGATGGGGTGGGATGGGGGGTAGTGGGCCTGGGAGGGTGGCTCTTTTGGAGGGTCGGTATGAATTGGATGGGCCGATTGGCCTCCATTTGTAGGGATTCGATGAGGAAAATCCTTTTTCTCTGAGAAGGTGGGGGGGGGGGGGGGGGGGGGGTGGGGAGAATGTGTGGTCACTGAATATTTTCAAGTCAGAGGTGGTTTTTAGATTTGATGGTAATGTGGAACTTGAAACACAGACAAGGCGGCCTTGATCTTATTGAATGGCAGAGTAGGCTTGAGGGGCCGAATGGCCTCCTCCTGCTTCTATCTCATATGTTTGTATATATTGATGGAGCAGCTGAAGATGGTTGGGGCCGAGCTACCCTGAGGAACTCCTGCAGTGATGTCCTGGAGCTGAGATGATCGACCTCCAACCACCACAACCATCTTCCTTGGTGCCAGGTCTGACTAGCAAACCAGCGGAGAGTTTTCCCCCCTGATTCCCATCGACTCCGGTTTAGCCGGAGATTCTTGACGCTACATTAGATCAATTGCCGCCTTGGTGTTCAGGGGACAGTCACTCTCGCCTCACCTCCGCAGTTCAGTTTTGGTGTCGATGTTTGAACCAAGGCTGTAACGAGGTCGGGAGCTGAGTGGAACGCCAAAATTAGCACGGTAGCATGGTGGTTAGCATAAATGCTTCACAGCTCCAGGGTCCCAGGTTCGATTCCCGGCTGGGTCACTGTCTGTGCGGAGTCAGCACATCCTCCCCGTGTGTGCGTGGGTTTCCTCCGGGTGCTCCGGTTTCCTCCCACAGTCCAAAGATGTGCTGGTTAGGTGGATTGGCCATGCTAAATTGCCCGTAGTGTCCTAAAAAGTAAGGTTAAGGGGGGGGGGGGGTTACGGGTATAGGGTGGATACATGGGTTTGAGTAGGGTGATCATGGCTCGGCACAACATCGAGGGCCGAAGGGCCTGTTCTATGTTCTATGTTCTAGTGTCCGCGAGCAGGTTATTACTAAGCAACTGCTGCTTCATAGCACTGGTAATTGAGAGCAGACTGATCGGCCGGTAATTGGTCGAGTTTGATTGGCCCTGCTTTTTTGTACACAGGACATAACTGGGCAATTTTCCAAATTCCCGAGTAGACACCAATGATGTAGCTGTGCTGGAACAGCTTGGCTAGCGACGAGTTATGGAGCACCAGCCTGCAGTATCATCACCGGAATATTACCAGGGCCTGTAGCCTTGGCAGTATCCAGTGCCTTCCGCCGTTTCTTCACATCACTCGGGGAGAACCAAATTGGCTGAAGACTGGCATCTGGGATGCTGGGAACATCCGGACAAGGCCGGGATTGACCAGCTCGGTCAACAGTGGTGCCACTGAGGCATTCTTTGTGATGGAGGTGGGGGTAGGGGGTGATAATCAGCAAGAGGTATCCTTGCCCATGTTTGACCTGATGGGGTCATCAGACTTAATGGGGTCCAGAGTCAATGTCCAGCACTCTCAGGGTTAATGCCCTCCCGACTGCATACCACTGTGCCGCCAGCAACAGCCACCATCCCAAGGATGAAGCATGAAAATATTCAGTCGTCCAGCTGAAAAATAATAACCAACGCGAGCTTCACAGCTGAAGGTTATTGCAAGTGAGGAATGAGCCTCGTTAGTTGTGAGGGCACTTCACACGCGTCAACCCGATGGGCCGAATGGCCTCCTTCTGCACTGTAAATTCTATGAACTCTGAGGTGCCTCCTCGCTGTAGTTGGATGCCCGGGCATACAGCACATCCGTAACCCCCCCCCTCTGGATGCACCTGTGGTCTGTGCGTTGCGAAATGCCGCATAAGCCCCCCCCCCCCCCCCCGTTCGAGCCCTGGAATAATCCGGGGGTATAAACATTCAGGGTTGCAGTGACCATTACGGCCACCGGGAGTGGGTGCCCTCCAGCACCACAGGGCGCCATGTCCATGAGGGCTTGGCACAGGTACCGCATTGTCTCTCTCCTGAGACGGAATCGTCCGCAGCACATGCCATCCGTCAGCTCACTGAATGTCCAACAACGCATGTACACCCTGGACCATTGCTGGCCTCCCCCTCTGGGTTGCTCCTCAGCCTGATGGGTGGCCGGGTCTTCAGGGTGTGTTACGGACCCCTGCACATGGGGTGCCGCATCCACCCTGTTGCTGCTGCCTCCTACGGTGTCTGCCCGCCTCGGCTGCCACCCGCAGAGCGAGGGCTGCCGCTGATTCCAGCAGACGTTGTTTAATCTGGAAGGAATTGTCGAAGGAGACAGACCAGCAATCAGTTAGGGCTTCCATCCTGGGGCCTTCAAATCCCCCAAACCTCCTCCACCCTTATGTGTCCCACCTTCACTCAAGGATGCCATCCTCCGAGCCAGTTGTACTGGCAAACCTTGCTCTGCACACTCACCTTGGCCATATCAGGAGCCTCGAGACCCCAGACACTCCTAGAGTTCAGGCACAGCGTTCAGACATTGATGTTGTCTGGCTACGCAGTGAACTTTTCATCCTTTGAGACATGGCACCTGTGCCCAAGAGGAGGCACTTGAGAGTTGACAAGTGTGAATTGCTCTCACAACTAACAAGGCTAGTTCCTCATTTGCAATAACCTTCAGCTGTGAAGCTAGAGGCTGCTCACAGTCAAAGGGAGTGAAGTTGACTTTCAGCAATGAAGGCGCAGCAGGGCTCTGTCCTGGAAGTGTTTGGTAGCTGTGACCGTCCCTCATATGGGTCTCTACAATATTTCAACATAGGCTTGAAGGCCTCCCAGACGTAAAGCCCCCTCAACCAACTCCTCCCTCCTCCCGGCCCAGGGGTGACCCCCAATCTGGAACGCTTCAGCCCCCTGACCAAGCCCAACCACCCTTGAGGGGTCCCCACCCCCACCCCCATCCCGAGCACTGGGGGACAACAGCTCCGGTGCCCTTGAATTGCACGCTGGGAAATGGAAATGGCCACTCACCTCCCCACTTCCCCTCGACGGCCATCGTGCCCGCTTCACGCCTTTTGAAAAGGGGATAGTAAACGATGCCCGCGTGACTTCCCCCTGGGGAGCGGATAATTCCCGGGAGGCTGCAACACTCGACTTCAATACCGCGAATGGGATTGAAATGAATACAAATGAGGCCAGCTGAATTACAAAATCCCTTGCGTCCAGCTCGTATCTCCATATTGACGTTTCCCGCTATTCATCCAGGGGACCCCAATCCACGCCGGGCGCCGCACGTTGGTCGATCTGCCCCCCTGCACTTCGACCACGCGGTCTAGAGCACACGTACAGTGTAAACACCATTTGCATATCATTAGCAGACCCGACCCGATACTCTCTGGGCCTTCACGATGCACCTTCCAATGGGTCAAGATCCCAACGGCGCGGTTCACTTGTGCTTTAAAAGTTATGAAACCAGTGTCGAGGCTGCTGAGGGAGAGAGAGGGGGTACAGGTAGTCTTCAATATCGCCATAGTGTGCTGTGGGGCTTCTGCCAGGGCCGGGGGGAGTAGTAGAGGGTGGCCAGGAGGTGGGCTGTAGGGTCGGGGTAGATGGGCAAGGTAACAGGTCATATCGGTGTCCACCCAGGCTACCCCATAGGTGCCCTCTGGCTCCAATCGACCCATCAGCTGTATTGGCGTTCTCCAGCACAACCAGTGCCATCTTGTTGGCTGGGATGAGTGTGTGTGTGGGGAGCGTAATGTGTATGTGCGGCTGGGATGAGTGTGTGTGTGGCAGCGGCGTGCAGGGGGGGGGCCGACGGGGCGCTGGCCCCGGGCAGCGACTGGATGGGGGCAGCACCGCGGTCGGCCCGAGCGCGCCTGCGCACCGCGGTCGGCCCGAGCGCGCCTGCGCACCGCGGTCGGCCCGAGCGCGCCTGCGCACCGCGGTCGCCGCGGTCGGCCCGAGCGCGCCTGCGCACCGCTGTCGGCCCGAGCGCGCCTGCGCACCGCGGTCCGCGGTCGGCCCTAGCGCGCCTGCGCACCGCGGTCGGCCCTAGCGCGCCTGCGCACCGCGGTCGGCCCGAGCGCGCCTGCGCACTGCAGAGGCTGGAGAAGGAGCAGAAAGGGCGCGAATTTCCAGAATGGACGGCATTGCCACCATGGGTGAGTTTTATTTATTCATTTATTTATTTTATTTATTTGATCTATTTTAAAACTCTTCTCTGCACCCTCTCTGTAGCTGTCAACTTTTAAACTGTCGTGCCCAGAATTTGACATTTGGGCCAGGGGCACCCATTTGGGACAGAACCAGTATTTTATAAAAATTCATCATGGCCTCTTAACTTTTGCCCTCTTACCCTTTATACTTAAAGCCCAGGGTCAGCAGGGTGCAGGGGAGATTCTCAGAGACTTGACTGCAAGCTGCTGGAGCTCGGATCTTGAACAGAGCTTTTATATCTGGATTTGGGGACCCTTTATGCACTGGCATAGTGCACAAACAGGCCCCACATGACCAGGGTTTTGTGAAGAAGAAGGGATCTGGAAATGTGTTGACTGTGAAAATTATATTTGTGGAAATTGGGTGAAGTAGTTTGATGAGACTTGGTGCTAAAGCTTTAGAGAAATGAAGATGGAATTTGATTTGAAGAAGTTCAACGTTTTGAAGGATATTGTGGCTGAAATGAAAGCGATACGTGCTGAATGAGCTGACCGAAATGTGTGAGATATGTCTTTGTATCTGCTATGTGTAATTTATCGGTCATATTATTGCAATTTTCCTGTTAATTCATGTTTAATTTACGTTGATTTTGGTGTGATTGCTAATATAAAAGTGAAGTCTTGTATATTGGTCTTAGTTGGGTTGTTTGTAGTTGTTTCCACAAGGGTCATAACAGTATTTCCATGACGTTCTGCTCATATCCTTCTCCATGGGGGTTGCAGAGGAGGGAGGCGCAACTTTTGAGACATAACATCTCACCCATTGATTTAGATTTAGAACAGTACAGCACAGAGCAGGCCCTTCGGCCCTCGATGTTGTGCCGAGCAATGATCACCCTACTCAAACTCACGTATCCACCCTATACCCGTAACCCAACAACTCCCCCTCAACCTTACTTTTTAGGACACTACGGGCAATTTAGTATGGCCAATCCACCTAACCCGCACATCTTTGGACTGTGGGAGGAAACCGGAGCACCCGGAGGAAACCCACGCACACACGAGGAGGACGTGCAGACTCCGCACAGACAGTGACCCAGCTGGGAACCAAACCTGGGACCCTGGAGCTGTGAAGCATTGATGCTAACCACTATGCTACCGTGTTGCAAAGCAAAATGACTGAAGAAGAGAACAATATCCCTAGAATTCCAGCGCTAAGGGGAAATTGACTAACTTACAGCGCAATTTAACCTCAGGCAGCCGTCCTATACCTTAGAGATGGCAAAGATAAAGAGGTCAGTGAATAGCTCTAGAACGGGTGCAACTACGTTTTTTATAGGTTTTTTGGTGATATTTAATGAAATATTTACGTGGGATGTAGTAAGAGTGAAGCCTGGATGATCAGAGGACTGCTATGGCATTTAATCTCGGAATTGGAGACATTTATTCCTTAACATGCTAATATTTGAATACAGATACCACTAATTTGCAAGTCTATGATATAAATTGCACAAAATTATCAGTGGAGATGAACAAGAAAGAGAGAAATTAAAAAAGGAATGTTCAGACTTTGCAAATTATTATGACAATGATGTGGTTGCAATTCAGTTATATGACGAAATTATTGATTTTGTGATGCTCCTTCGAGCTGGAGGGACTAGAGTTCCCCCTGATCCTAAAGATGCTCTGGAGTCTTTACTGCAGTATGGGAGGGATGTCTTTCCGACGCTGTGTGTTTCATACAGATTACTGCTTACAATTGCATTTTCAGTCGCAAGCTGTGAAAGGTCATTTTCAAAACTGAAATTAATAAAAACATATCTGAGGTCTTCTATGTCACAGGAGCGACTGACCAACCTGGCTTTAATAAGCATTGAAAAAGAATTTCTCACAGCTGATGTAAAAAATGAAGTAGTTCAGGTGTTTTGTGACAGGAGGTATCATTTGGGGAAAAGAACTTAATAAATTTGATTGATTAATATTAAAATCGAATAAATCAGGGTAGCATGGTGGTTAGCATAAATGCTTCACAGCTCCAGGGTCCCAGGTTCGATTCCCGGCTGGGTCACTGTCTGTGTGGAGTCTGCACGTCCTCCCCCTGTGTGCGTGGGTTTCCTCCGGGTGCTCCGGTTTCCTCCCACAGTCCAAAGATGTGCGGGTTAGGTGGATTGGCCATGCTAAATTGCCCGTAGTGTCCTAATAAAGGTAAGGTTAAGGGGGGGGGGGTTGTTGGGTTACGGGTATAGGGTGGATACGTGGGTTTGAGTAGGGTGATCATGGCTCAGCACAACATTGAGGGCCGAAGGGCCTGTTCTGTGCTGTACTGTTCTATGTTTAAAGCGTTTATTTCATGTTTCATCTGTGTTTATATATTCAAAATGTTTTCCTTTCTCATAATATTTCTCAGTATATTAGGCCTTATACTTGAGTCTTTGGGGGCATATAATCAAGATTTGCCCCGGGCATCACCAGACCTCTGCACGCCGCTGGTGTGTGGGGAGTGTAATGTGTATGTGCAGCTGGGATGAGTGTGTGTGGGGAGTGTAATGTGTGTGTGCGGCTGAGATGAGTGTGTGTGGGGAGTGTAATGTGTGTGTACGGCTGGGATGAGTGTGTGTGGGGAGTGTAATGTGTGTGTGCGGCTGGGATGAGTGTGTGTGGGGAGTGTAATGCTATGTGCAGCTGGGATGAGTGTGTGTGTGGGGAGTGTAATGTGTGTGCGCGGCTGGGATGAGTGTGTGTGGGGAGTGTAATGTGTCTGTGCGGCTGGGATGAGTGTGTGTGGGGAGTGTAATGTGTGTGTGCGGCTGGGATGATTGTGTGTGGGGAGTGTAATGTGTGAATGTGTATGTACGGCTGGGATGAGTGTGTGTGGGGAGTGTAATGTGTGTGTGTGGCTGGGATGAGTGTGTGTGGGGAGTGTAATGTGTATGTACGGCTGGGATGAGTGTGTGTGGGGAGTGTAATGTGTGTGTGTGTGGCTGGGATGAGTGTGTGGGAGAAGTGTAATGTGTTTGTGCGGCTGGGATGAGTGTGTGTGGGGGGAGTGTAATGTGTGTGTGCGGGTGGGATGAGTGTGTGTGTGGGGAGTGTAATGTGTGTGTGCGGCTGGGATGAGTGTGTGTGTGGGGAGTGTAATGTGTGTGTGCGGCTGGGATGAGTGTGTGTGGGGGGAGTGTAATGTGTGTGTGCGGCTGGGATGAGTGTGTGTGTGGGGAGTGTAATGTGTGTGCGCGGCTGGGATGAGTGTGTGTGGGGAGTGGAATGTGTATGTGCGGCTGGGATGAGTGTGTGTGTGGGGGGAGTGTAATGTGTGTGTGCGGCTGGGATGAGTGTGTGTGTGGGGAGTGTAATGTGTATGTGTGGCTGGGATGAGTGTGTGTGGGGAGTGTAATGTGTGTGTGGGGAGTGTAATGTGTGTGTGCGGCTGGGATGAGTGTGTGTGGGGAGTGTAATGTGTGTGTGTGGCTGGGATGAGTGTGTGTGGGGAGTGTAATGTGTGTGTGCGGCTGGGATGAGTGTGTGTGGGGAGTGTAATGTGTGTGTGCGGCTGGGATGAGTGTGTGTGGGGAGTGTAATGTGTGTGTGCGGCTGGGATGAGTGTGTGTGTGGGGAGTGTAATGTGTGTGTGCGGCTGGGATGAGTGTGTGTGGGGAGTGTAATGTGTGTGTGCGGCTGGGATGAGATGAGGAGAATGAACGTTCCAAATGGTGTTATTAAGATAACACTCCTCAAATATTCACCGGAATTCTCCGGCCATTAGCTCGCATGGGGGTTCTCTGGTCCTGCTCCCAGGTTTCGCAGCGGTGTGGGATGGCCTCAATGGGAATCCCCACTGACAGCGGCGTGAACAGGGAATCCCGTCCACTGTGTTAATACTCGGGAAGATTCATCGCAAAACACAATGGGTGGGATTTTCCGCTCTCTCCCGCCTGCCCTGGGTCCGGAGATTCCGGCCCGAGGTCAACGCACTTTTTGCTTGTTCGTCAAATTCTCCGCCCCACCCACGCTGACTCCAGCCGCGGACGTGACTGGAAGAGTTAAGCATTTGGAATTGCCAGAAATGCACCCGATCAAAATCATTGCAGCAAGATTGACTGACCGTACCCAGTATCAGGGTTACCCCCCATAGGCCGCCGCACATTAACTTTTATCAGGCAAAGAAAGGACACTGATGACCTGATAGCCATCACTTGGGGTCACCCTCCGGTTTCTCAGTCAGCTGACCGCTTTGTCCTGCATGGCACTCCGCTCATCCGCTCCCTCCACCTCCGACCCACAGTGGGCAGTGCACCATCTATAAGATGCACTGCAGCCACTCACCAAGGCTCCTTCCACAGCTCCTACCAAAGCCCAAATCTAGAAAGACAAGGGCAGCAGACGCATGGGAACGCCACCACCTGCAAGTTCCCCTCCAAATCTTAAATCATTACGGCAAGACCTGTGAGTAACTGAGAGGGTCTGGTAATTAATAAGAGGAGCAGTTTAAATTAGAAGTTTGGAAAATACTACCGTCTGCACGTTCTCCTCCAAGTCACTCACCATCGCTGCCGCTGGGTCAAAATCCTAGCAGCCCACCCCCCCCCCCCCCCTAACAGCGCTGTGGATGTACCTACACCACATGGACTGCAGCGGTTTGAGGAGGTGGCGCCCCACCACCTTCTCAGGGGAAACTAGCGATGGGCAATAAAGATGGGGCTTGCCAGCGATGCCCACATCCTGTCAATAAAGAAAAAGAGGTCAGGGGTTCAATCCCCACGCCGGAGACTTGAACTTAAACTCTCGACTGAGGATGATGGTCCAATGGGCAAGATGTTGGCCTTCCAACAAGACAGTAAGTGAGGCCTTGTCTGCCTTGGTCAGGTGGGTATAGAAAGTAGCTTGGCATTACCCAAATACAGAGCTCTTATGGCCTTCTGAAAAATATCTATTCCTAAACCAACACCACCACAAGCAGAATTGTCATACATATTACAATTTGAAGCCATGTAGAGATGACACTAGTTTATAGATGCGTAACAAGAGTTTTATTCACAGCGCTTCAAAATATCTTCTCCATGCTAAAGTTCCAGCTTCCAGGCCTTCTTTATAGTTTGTTTCCTTTACCCCGGATCCACACCCAGGCTGAGCCATTTAGAAGACATTTAGAACAGTACAGCACAGAACAGGCCCTTCGGCCCTCAATGTTGTGCCGAGCCATGATCACCCTACTCAAACCCACGTATCCACCCTATACCCGTAACCCAACAACCCCCCCCCTTAACCTTACTTTTATTAGGACACTACGGGCAATTTAGCATGGCCAATCCACCTAACCCGCACATCTTTGGACTGTGGGAGGAAACCGGAGCACCCGAAGGAAACCCACGCACACACGGGGAGGACGTGCAGACTCCACACAGACAGTGACCCAGCCGGGAATCGAACCTGGGACCCTGGAGCTGTGAAGCATTTATGCTAACCACCATGCTACCCTGCTGCCCCAATCCAGCACAGTGAGCCTCAATAGTAACGGACTCACATTATGAAACTCAAAGCAATTGAACTTGACAGGGATAGATGTGGTGTTATGGGCCAGGGTTTAGAGAACCCCAAAGTGTATCATGGAGTTCACCTGACCCACAACTTTTAATAGATTGTGGGGGGCACACGGCCCACTCCACAAGAGTGGTACTTCAGAAATGGACAAGTATTTTTTAAAACAAAACAATGTTTATTCTATGAACTCAAGTTAACCTTTCTAAAACAAACAGTGAACATCTTCGCAACCAGTAAATCAAATACACCCCCCCTCCCCCAAGAATACAACACTAAGTAATCTGTCCTTTTAACACCCAGAAGACTTAACAAACCTTTAAACAGAAGCACATCAGGGTTTACATTCACTACTCAAAATATTTATAATTCTGAATTCACCGAATGATCAAGAGATAGTCTTTTCATGGCAGAGAGATCAACAGTACAGCTGCTCTGTCTGACTTCAGCTGCAACACACTGAAAAACGAAACCAAAAAGACACAAACACACCCAAGCTTTTCTCAAAATGAAACGAAAAAACAGAGCCAGAGCTCAGCTCCGCCCACACTCTGACATCACTGCAGTAACACGAGCAGACAAACATTTCTTAAAGCCACATTCTCAAGACAGGGGCGACACTTCAAAAGTTTTTTGCATTTATTGTTTGGGATACCTCAGAGTGATCATAGATATCATAGAATTTACAGTGCAGAAGGAGGCCATTCAGCCCATCGAGTCTGCACCGGCTCTTGGAAAGAGCACCCTACCCAAGGTCAACACCACCACCCTATCCCCATAACCCAGTAACCCCACCCAGCACTAAGGGCAATTTTGGACAGTAAGGGCAATTTACCATGGCCAATCCACCTAACCTGCACATCTTTGGACTGTGGGAGGAAACCGGAGCACCCGGAGGAAACCCACGCAGACACGGGGAGGATGTGCAGACTCTGCACAGACAGTGACCCAAGCCGGGAATCGAACCTGGGACCCTGGAGCTGTGAAGCCATGGTGCTATCCACAATGCTACCGTGCTGCCCATGAAGGATAAAGGATACCACATCAGTGCCATTTATATGCCACTGCCCAAGGGACTCCATCACGGCTAAAGTCATTTAGGCCACTCAAAACTTGATAGAGGGGCACGGAGGTGAATGAGGTCAAGGGATAAAGCGGGTAAGTTCACACATCTAGTAAAGATTCACCTGAGGAAGGAGCGGCGCTCCGAAAGCTCGTGTTTGAAACAAACCTGTTGGACTTTAACCTGGTGTTGTCAGACTTCTTACTGTGCTCACATCTTGCGAGACAGGTGTTCCACCCCCTGCATTCGCTTGCGACCAAAAACCGATTGACTTTAACTGGAACAAAACCATCAAGCGCAGCCCGGAAATGGGTTTGGGTTGTCAATTGCTGTTCACTTAAACAGAATTATTCATTTAATAACAAGTCAGCACAGTGGAATGAAGTGCACAGCAATCTCTCTTTATTTTTTCCCTTTAAACATTTGA
The DNA here is from genome assembly GCF_902713615.1 of Scyliorhinus canicula. Taxonomy (NCBI): domain Eukaryota; kingdom Metazoa; phylum Chordata; class Chondrichthyes; order Carcharhiniformes; family Scyliorhinidae; genus Scyliorhinus; species Scyliorhinus canicula. The sequence goes on along the minus strand of NC_052170.1, from coordinate 18,199,614 downwards.
TATGGGGAAAAGTGCCCTTCACAGAAATAAATTTAAATGGGTTTAATATTTCACTTCCCTTTGACTGTGAAGGGCTGTATTGAGGCATTGTAAGAGGCGTTGTAAAAGCTCTCGACAGATATTGTGATGGCAATCTTGCAGAGTAACAACGCAGCACAAGGGTCAAGACTGTTTTGATTGCAGCAGTGGATATGCGAAACCATTGCAAATAAAACACTGTTGCGTTTTCTGTCCAAACGACACAAGATCCACAGTGCATGTTGCAATTAACAGCTCCGTCTTCTGACCTTCCCGTGGTTCCATGAGTAGAACAACAGAATCATTGTTCCACCAAAAAACTAGGAAAACACAGTAGATCGGAAAAAGAATTGTGCTCGTTGGCGGAGGGCATCGTGAACCGGAGGGCACAGGTTTAAACACGATCGACAAAAGACTCAACAGCGACATGGGGAATGCACTGCCCGAGAGTGTGGTGGAGGGACACTAATCCTTTTCAATTCTTTCTTAAGATGTGTGCGTCGCTGGCTGGAGCAGCACGCATACCTCAGAGGGTGTCAGGCTGGGAGACGTTACAGAGATAGGAAGGGCTGCGACCATAGTCTCACTTCGTGAACCTCTCAACATGGACCTTACAGAGTGTCATTCTCATTCAGCCTCTTTCATCTCTTCAACTCCTAACTCCTTCAAATCGCATGCACAAATAACAGAGGTCAAATCATCTCCAACGGATAGTCATCGTCACTGACGCTTTCTATTTTTTTTCTTCCGGGGGTGGTGTGCAGCATTTATCACCCACCCCTAATTGCCCCTCGAGAAGGTGGTGGTGAGCCGCCTTCCTGAACCGCTGCAGCCTCTGAGATGTAGGTACACCCACCGTGCTGTTAGGGAAGGAGTTCCGGGATCTTGGCAGCAAAGGAGCGGCTGATATATTTCCAAGTCAGGATCGGCCTCTGAGGGGAGCTTGCTGGCGGAGGATGGCATTCCCGCGCTCGCTGTCCTTCTCCTCACAGATGGTCGGAAATCCAGGAAGCCTACATCGTCCCACAGTGGCCGGTGACAGGTGCGCTGCGCCGACCCCTGGATCTTCCGTGACCTCGCCGGTTCCTGATCCGTGTCACTTGTGAAAGAAATGCCGCCTTCTTCTGCGCAAACAGTCCCCGTAATTCCGAATCGGCATTAATGCCGCACAGAGCTAGCCAGTGGCTCCCGTCACGGGGGAAGAGAGCACGTCAGCGTTCTGCACACCCGCCGTTAACCCTGTGCTCCACACATAACAGACCACAAGCGGGCAAATATTGTTCCAATGTATCAATGTCAGAATCAATATTCTGTCAAACTCTCCACTCCTGGGTTCCGCACAGTCAACACAAACTCACTTATACCGTCTCACTACCGAGTTTGAAATCTTTAGCTCACGCTGCTCGTCTCCTCTGTAATCACGGGTCCTGTGAGAGGTGTCAATCCCCCCACCCCAGGACAGATGTTACAGGAGGACAGCATCCCTCAGCGATAGTACCCCATTATCAAAATGAAACGAGCAGACAGAAGACTGAGGCTGGGAGTGGAAGTAAAATTGAGGCACGGATTTTGCTTTGTATCCACAGGCACTCAACAGTGAGGTTGAGTTTGGACAAGACTTCAGTTCAGCCACCGCATGGGTATCCTTTACAGAGGGGCAGCTCATGTCAAAGGTTTGTCCAGGGTCAGAGGGCAGGTTTGAGCGATATGGACCATTCAGATTCAAATCGGCCACACAAGCGTGAAATGCCACACCTGGAATATTGCGAACAGTTTTCCTTATCTAAGGAAAGATATGCTAGCATTGGAGGCAGTCCAGAGAAGGTTGACGAGGTCGATCCCAGGTCTGGAGGGATTTTTTTTATGAGGAGAGGTTGAGTAGGTGGGGCCTGTACTCATTGTGGAGTTTAGAATGAGAGAGGCGACCTTATTGAGACATATCGGATTCTCAGGGGGTTTGACAGGGTCGATGCTGAGAGGTTGTTCCCCCTTGTGGGAGAGTCCGGGACCAGAGGGCAGAATCTCAGAGTGAGGGGGTCGTCCATTTCAGACAGGGATGAGGAGGAATTTCTTATCTCAGAAGGTAATGAATCAGAGGGTCGGTGAAGGTGGGGGAATGTAAAAGATCCCAAGGCATGACTGGGGAAAAAAAGCGGTGGGACTGGGTGACTCGTGACTTGGAGCCAACGTTTGCCTCTCCAACAGTGTCACTGAAGACGCGTGACCCAACCGTTATCGCATTGCTGTTTGCGGAATCTTGCTGTGCACAGGATTGGCAGCCACATTTCCTACGTTCCAACAGTGACTGCCCTTTGACAAGTGCCTGACCGACTGCGAAGGGTAATGGGACGTCCTGAGGTGGGGAAAGGCGCGAGACAGGTGAAACCTCAAGGCCGGTTGGTTGGTCGAACCCGTCAGGCCAGCTTCCCCCGTTCGTTTGCCCCTTCCCGCCCGCAGTCCCTGAGCTTTCCTCTTCAGTCGCCCGCCAGAGGCTCTCAAGGAAAGATGGGACGTATTGCGAAAGGGCCCTCGGACGTGGTCAAACGTCGTCCTCCAGCTCCCCTGCCAATCTCGCACCAAAATCCGCCGGGTCCAATGATGTCCGTGGCTTGTGAACCTGAACAGGGGACCCTTAACTGGGGGGTGTGGGTGAGGGGGGGGTGGGGGTCACTTGACGAAACAAAGACCAACCCCTGAGTTCTCAAAAGACCTCGCCGCGCTGTGAGGCAATAAGAGGTAAGCGCTGGCCCCGTTCTCATCCCCTGAATTATTATTTTTTTTTAGTAAAGTTCATTGGTAAGTATGGACAGTGACAGTTGAAGTGCTGATAACACTCTGAGCACCGTATGCCTGGGAGTAATTGCTATGATTTGATATGCTGCGGGTCACGCCGATCATCAGACTTTCAGAGCAGCATGCTCCCCATTCCTGTCTCTGATGCGTCAGCTCAAATTGTTATCGGCCTCAAGGCATCCCACAATTTCACAGCTGGCTCCCGCATTCAGCATTGCCGTTAATTATCCTAGTGGTTCTGCCAGTCCGGGATGTCACGTTCTGTAGAGGTGAACGGTGAACTGCACAACATGTAGTTAAAAATCATTTATTGTCGGACACTGGCGTGATAGCATAGCATTTACTGTGCAGAAGGAGGCTATTCGACCCATCGAGTCTGCACCGGCCCTTGGAAGAGCACCCTGCACAAGCCCGCACCATCACTCTACCCCCGTAACCCAGTAACCTCACCCAACCTTTTTGGACACTGAGGGGCAATTTATCACGGCCAATCCACCTCACCTGCACATCTTTGGACTGTGGGAGGAAACCGGAGCGCACGGAGGAAACCCACGCAGACACGGGGAGAACGTGCAGACTCCGCACAGGCAGTGACCCAAGCCGGGAATCGAACCTGTGACCCTGGAGCTGTGAAGCAACTGTGCTAACCACTAGGCTACCGTGCTGCCCACAACCAGGATAAATTAAATAATGAACTAACACCAAACAACTATTATTGCAAATACATCCGTCTCCCAGCACGGCCAACTCCCAACTCCCTGATGACAGGGTCTCGTGATGGGTTCACGCTACCACCTAGTGGTCGGAGATCGTGCTTAACATTATGTACAAACTTGCCTCGTGCATATCATCACACGTGATTCCTGCTTCAATCAGTGGTCTTTGCTGACAGTTCGCCGAGAGTCTGGAGCTCTGTCCGAAAGAGTCTCTCTGACTACGGCCAAGGAGCCGCAGCGGTTAGCTCTACTGCCTCGCAGCGCCAGGGACCCTTGTTTGATTCCGGCCTCGGGTGACTGTGTGTGTGTGTGTGTGGAGTTTGAATGATCTCCCCCGTGTGTGCGTGGTTTTTCTCCAGGTGCTCCGGTCTCCTCCCACAGTCCAAGGACGCGCAGGTTGGGTGGACTGGCGACGATAAAATTGCCCCTTAGTGTCCAGGGATATGTAGGTTAGGTGGTGTTCCGGGGGAGTGGGTCCATATAGGGGGCTCTTTCAGAGGGTCAGTGCAGACCTCCTTCTGCACTGTAGGGATTCAAAGATTTTAATATCACTCCGGTCATTTGAGCCTGAGGCCTCAGCAGCTTATCTTGCACTGTGGACGTGGAATACACTTCATGGGTACTACTCTCCTCTCGTCCTATTTGATGCCTTTTTTATTTTATTCATGCACGTGGGCTCTGCCAGCATTTATTGCCCATCCCTAATTGCCCTTGAGGGGCAGTTAAGAGTTGACCACATTGCTGTGGGTCTGGAGTCACATGTAGGCCAGACCGGGTAAGGACGGCAGATTTCCTTCCCTAAATGATGTTAGTGAAACAGATGGGTGTGTGCGATAATCGACAATGGTTTCATAGCCATCATTAGACTTTCAATTCCAGATTTTTATTGAGGTCAAATTTCACCATCTGCAGCGGCGGGATTTGAACCTGGGTCCCCAGAGCATTACTCTGGATCTCTGGTTTACTAGTCCAGCGACAATACCACAAGCTACTGCCTCCCCATTTGATGCCTTCACTGTCGGGAAGAGGGAACCAATGGGGACCACTTGCGTGGCACCTTTGACAGATTGAGCCACCTCACTGCCGTCGGACAAGACTTGACACTGAGTCAAAGGAGACCTTGGGCGGGATTCTCCAGTCCCGCTAGCCGCATGTTTCTCTGGAGCACGCTGTTCACTGGCGGAGGGATTCCCCACTCCTGCTGCTTGTCAATGGGATCTCCCATTCCACCCCATGCCACCGGGAAACCCATAGGATTGGGGTGCGCTGCCGGAGGGAACAAGGAATCCCAATGGCCGGACAGTTCCCGTTTCACTGTGCAGAAACCTTGGAGGATTGTCGGACTCGGTTACAGAGGTAGGGAGGAGTGAGACCACAGAGAGATTTCAGCATATGGATGAGAATTGGAGCCCGTGAACGTCAGCGAGGAACCTGGTGCCGATTATACCGCAAGATTGCGGGACCTGAACAGAGATGAAAAGGGAGACATGCCACCAAAGCTTTTCACACTGCACTCATCAGGACAAATCCAAGAATACCAAATTTTAAACAATTACAGCAATTTATGCCACTGGAGATGAATGTGGGCTGGCACGGTAGCACAGTGGTTGGCACTGCTGCTTCACAGCTCCAGGGACCCGGGTTCGATTCCTGGCTTGGGTCACTCTCTGTGCGGAGTCTGCACTGTTCTCCCCGTGTCTGCGTGGATTTCCTCCGGGCGCTCCGGTTTCCTCCCGCAAGTCCCAAAAGACGTGCTCGTTAGGTGAATTGGACATTCTGAATTCTCCCTCCGTGTACCCGAACAGGTGCCGGAATGTGGCGACGAGGGGCTTTTCACAGTAACTTCATTGCGGTGTTAATGTGAACCTACTTGGGACACTAATAAAAATTGATTATTATGTGCTGGTTGGTTGGCAAGGAGATCATTTCGGTCGATCCATTGCCATGGACAAAGCAAGCAGGGAACTACAGGCGCCCCCAGATCCTCAGGTAGTGCAAAAAAGGCACAGAGCTTAAACGTATTCATTTTGTTTGCAGAGCGCCGGCCCCTGCGTATGAATGTATGCCGCGTCTGGCGAGCGGAATTGAGCCCCGTTACGAACTTGACTGATTATCTTGAATTCGCTGTTTGTGTGATCGTGAGCGCACTCAGCATTGATCAGTAAGTGCCGCCCCCCCCATCGCGGAATCACATCTCACAGTTGCCGATTTGCGTTGGGTTTTGCAGGCCCCCGAGCCTGCCTGACCGCAGGAGCACGCGGGTTGATTCAGCCAGCCAGTTTCTGGGGGGGGGGTGGGGGGGATGCAGGCTGGCGTCACAGCGGCATTGAAATCCATTGCAACGCCGCATCATCCATAACGCAATAACCGACGGTGACCTGACGTCACATCCACAGACGATCTGAACGGCGTGAGTGACCAGTGCCTGGCTGCCTCAGTAAACACAATCAGCTGACCACTACAGCCTGCGTCCAGAACACACAGAGGGATCCTCGGGTCACAAGAGGCAGATTGACCGGCGCGGAGTAAAAATATCACCCCTCCCCCCCCCCACCCCCTCCCACCGCCATGCTGCTCATACTCACAAAGTCAGTGTTGACCGTCAGGCCCACCGAGCTCGGGCAGCCTTGCCAAGGCCGGGAGCAGCAGCAGGAGCCGGGTGCTGAGAAACGGGAGTGGCAGGGCGGCAGGCAGCCGAGAGAGCGGCGATAGCAGCCTTCCTCCAGCCTGGGGGGGGGGGGGGGGGCCTTAGATTAGCGCCACGCCGGTGGCCCCTCAATATCATGGCTGGCGTTGAGCGGCCCAGCCTGTAACTAACTCGGGTAAAAAGCCCATGATTATACCTCTGCTCGATGTCCTCGCTCTCTGAGCTGTCCGGAAATGCAGTCTGCTCACTCCTGGCTGTGTGTTTTGAGCTGTGAGTCATAGTACTGAGCTGATAGATGAGTATTAGAGTCTGGGCTGCTACATTCACTGACTCCTCCGCACAGTCAAAAGCACAGATTTCAGTGGCATTTATGAAATGCAGGATGATGCAACTTAAGAGGGATTCCAACGCTGCATCAAATCATTAAAACATTGACTCTCGCCAGTCAAAGGAATGCCATTTGGGCCACTGTGCCTAAGTAAGTTATTTGAAAGAGCTCTCCAATTAATCCCTCTTGGCCCCCGAGGTCCTGCAAGAAGGGGCTGGTTTAGCTCACCAGGCTAAATCGCTGGCTTTGAAAGCAGACCAAGGCAGGCCAGCAGCGTGGGTTCAATTCCCGTACCGGCCTCCCCGAACAGGCGCCGGAATGTGGCGACTAGGGGCTTTTCACAGTAACTTCATTGAAGCCTACTCGTGACAATAAGCCATTTTCATTTCATTTCAAGTGTTTCCTTTCTCCCTCTTTCGTCAAATCCCCTTGGGAATGTTTTTGTTTTGCTCATGTGACGTGGGGCCCCTGACAAGGACGGCATTTGCTGCCCCTCCCTAATTGCCCTTGAACTGAGCGTCTGGCCCGGCCGTTTCAGAGGCGCCGTGAAGAGTGGACCTGCGAATCGGGGGCCAGGCGGAGGCCAGGCCGGCTGAGGACGGCAGATTTCCCTCCCTCCAGGTGGATCAGCGAAACTCGGGTGGGGTTTTTAACGACGAGCGGTGGAAGTGTCGTGGACGCCAATTACCGAGACTAACTTTATGGGGGTGACACAGCGGCCGTTTTGCGCCCGGCATGCGTCCGGGACAAGGCAGCCCCATGTCGGGATGCACGCCATGGATCGTGAGTCACCCGAGTCGTTACCGTCCGGCGTTGTGGGGGGTGGGGGCTTGGAAAGATCGGGGCTGCCAATCAAAATGGCGCCCTGATCTGCGAGCAGCTGTTTAGGGAATCTCTCTGAATGTAGGATCGGCGGGAAGAAATTCCCATGGACCAAAAGAAGCAGCAAAGAGTCGTCAAATACCGAGGTGATCCTCGACGCTGTAGCCGCTGAAAAATCTCCGCCAAATCTGCCAAAGAATGGACTTTAACTCCTGTCCGCTGAACAGTGCCCGATATTCCAGATTTATTAATGAGGTTCAAATTCCACTCGGTGCCGTGTTGGGGTTTGATCCTGTGTCCCCAAAGCATTAACCAGGGCCTCTAGTCCAGTGCTGACCCTACGCTGTTACCACCCCACTCTCCTCATTGACTAAAGTATCTATTAAAACATTGGCCATCGCCATTTCGGGCACTGCGTTCCAGATCTTCATTTGGGGCAGTGATATTGTGGTATTATCATAGAATCATAGAGTTTACAGTGCAGAAGGAGGCCATTCAGCCCATCCAGTCTGCACCGGCCCTTGGAAAGAGCACCCTACCTAAGCCCACACCTCCACCCTAGCCCCGTAACCCAGTAACCCCGCTTAAACCTTTTGGACACGAAGGGAAAATTATAGCATGGCCAATCCACCTAACCCACACATCTTTGGACTGTGGGAAGAAACCGGAGCACCCGGAGGAAACCCACGCAGACATGGGGAGAACGTGCAGACTCCGTACGGACAGTGACCCAAGCCGGGAATCGAACCTGGGGCCCTGGAGCTGTGAAGCAACAATGCTAACCATTGAGCTACCGTGCCTCTGGATAAGTAATCCCGAGATCCAGGGTTATGCTCTGCGGACCTGGGTTCGAATCTCCCCCACAGAAGATGGCGAAATGGGAATTGAGTTTTTCTTGAAAGCAATTTGGGATGAAGAGTCTCACGGTGAGCAGAAAAACATTGTCGCCTACACCCATCTGGGTTCACCAGTGCCCCTCGAGGGCAGGAAATCTGCCATTCTTACCCATGGGGCCTACATTGGATTGGATTGGATTTGTTTATTGTCACGTGTACCGAGGTACAGTGAAAAGTATTTTTCTGCGAGCAGCTCAGCAGATCATTCAGTACATGGGAGAAAAGGGAATTAAACAATTCAAGAAAATACATGAGAATACATAATAGGGCAACACAAGATATACAATGTAGCTACATAAGCACTGGCATCATTGAAGCATACAGGGTGTAGTGTTAATGAGGTCAGTCAATAAGAGGGTCATTTAGGAGTCTGGTGACAGTGGGGAAGAAGCTGTTTTTGAGTCTGTTCGTGCGTGTTCTCAGATTTCTCAATCATGTGACTCCAGACTCACAGCGATGTGGTTAACTCTTAACTGCCCCCTCCAAAAATGGGCCTGGCGGGCTACTCGGATCAAGGGCAGCTCGGGACGGTCAACAAATGCTGGTCCGGCCAACGACAACCACATCCCGTCAATTAATTTTTAAAATAACAATTTGCGGTGAATTCCTCATCCGGCTTTTTCGTTATTCAGAAGCCTTGGGCGAGATTCTCCCATCGGGAGACTAGGGGCGGAATTCTCCGCAAGGCCCGACGCCGTCGTGAAACCCGGAGAGGTTCACGACGGCGTCGGAGGCCACTCCTCGCCCCCTATTCTCCCCCCCGGGGGAGAGGAGGTCCGTGCTGTAAATCTCGGCTGCAGGGCTTTGTCACTGGCGTCAAGGCCCGGCTCACCGAGAATGACGCGGCCGGCGCGCCTAATGACGACAGCCACGCATGAACGGGTTGGCCGGCGGCAACCCGCGCGTGCGCGGTTGCCGTCTTCCCCTCTGCTGCCCCGCAAGACATGGCGGCTTGATCTTGCCGGGCGGCGGAGGGGAAAGAGTGCGTCCCTTTGAGACGCCGGCCCGACGATCGGTGGGCTCCGATCGCGGGCCAGTCCCCTCCCGAGCACGGCCGTGGTGCTCACTCCCCTCTCCGCCCCCCCACAAGCCACAAACCAGCTTTTGGCGCCATGTTCACGCCGGCAGCGACCAGGTGTGGTTGCCGCCGGCGTGAACCGGTCAGGAACGGCAGGCCGCTCGGCCTATCCGGGTCGGAGAATCGCGGGTCGCCGTGAAAAACGGCGGGAACGCGTCGTATCGGGCAGGAGAATCGTCGCTCGCCCGTTACTAACGGCGAGCAGCGATTCTCCGAGCGGCCAGCCGTAAATCCCACCGCGCCGGTTTGGGGGGGGGTGGGAGAATCGCGTGCGGGTGCCGGGGCGGCGTGGCAGGACTCGCCCGGCGCCCCCGCGATTCTCCCACCCGGCGTGCGGCAGGTGAATTGCGCCCCTTGAGTCCGAAAGTCATCGGCCTCCTGCCTGAGTGGACACTTTTATCAAAAGGCTTGCTGAAATATGGTACGGTGTGGGAGCCATTCACACCTGATGGTTAGTTATCAGGCATCCCATTAGCCGAGCTCGCTCTGATTGCTTTCTCATAGCGTTCATCATAGAGTCCCCTTGTCACGTTTAAAGCTCGAGAGGCACTAAGTATTATATTCGCTTAAAAGCTATTGGTGGCTGTTTGCAGTGCAGGCAAACAGGCCAATTGTTTTGCTCTGAGCTGCACAGCCTGGCATCACTAGCGCCCCCCCCCCCCCCCCCCCCCACTCCCCCACCCCGCCCAAGTCAGACTGAGCGTTCCATACCTTTCAGACTTGAACATCCCATCAGAGTGTGGGTGAATTATTGGGAAAATGGGGAGAAGCCCAGAGGTTAAAATGTGGGCAACAAAACGTTAAGGGCCGTGCGGTAGCACAGCTCCAGGGTCCCAGGTTCGATTCCAGCCTTGGGTCACTGTGTGTGCGGAGTCTGCACGTCCTCCCCGTGTCTGCGTGGGTTTTCCTCCGGGCGCTCCAGTTTCCTCCCACAAGTCCCGAAAGACGTGCTTGTTAGGTGAATTGGACATTCTGAATTCTCCCTCTTTGTACCTGAACAGGCGCCGGAGTGTGGCGACTAGGGGCTTTTCACAGTAACGTCATTGCAGTGTTAATGTAAGCCTACTTGTGATAATAATAAAAAAAATTAATGTTTAAAAAAAAAAGAAAAGTGCGTTTGGCCTGTTCTGGAACTATATTTTATTTGGAAAAAAATAACGAGTAGCGTTGGGAAACGTTTCTTGCTTTTCCCCAAATATTCGCAATTGTGGCTGAGAGAAACACATGTGCGGGGTAACGGGCATTTATTTTGTGAGGTGACTGCCTGGGCCCCGTCTTGTGAATCGATCTACCCGAAACCCGTGTTTACCTTTAAGCACCTCCCTTTCCCCACAGACCTGTTTGCTTATTGTAATACCCTTGGCGAGGCCCATGGGGGCGCCCCGATCAATCTCCCCAGGGGGTCTCGTGAAATTCGCTGAGGAGAGGAGACCCATCATCTGGGACTGGCAGCAATTGCCCCGTAATTCAGGAAGGCCAGGGCTAAACTGTGGACCTAACTCCAAACCCTGGACAACGTTGACCATCAAATATCCGTCAGTCTCAGGTTTTAAAATTCGCAATTCGTCAGAACATCAGTGGCCATTTTCAGAAGAGAGCTCCGAGTATCTACCGCCAATCGTGTGAAGAAATGTTTCTTAATTTCACTCCTGCAAGGTCTGTTTCTAAAATTTCTGTCCACACTCCTCCGACGAGGCGGGCATGGTTTCTCGCTGTTTGCCCCACCGCTTAATATCGTGAAATTCCAGGGAACGCAAAATCTGCCTCTTGGTCATCCCTCTTTGAAGCTTCACCATTCGCAGGATGGGCAACGAACCGTGCCGAGGAATGCATGACAATAAAACCTTTTGAGCGCAGGTGTCATCTTGGTAAATCTAAATTGCTCTTGTTTCAATGACCAGAATTTTATGGCCGTTCTCGTCGGCAGCATCTTCCAGTGCCGCCGATTGGTGAACCCCATCAGAGAATGTGGGGAGGGGTGGTGAAATCCCACCCGGCATATCCACATCAGGATTTGGGGCCCAGAACTGCTCCAGCTGTAGCTTAACCAGTGCTTTGTTTTATTTTTAGAACAGTACAGCACAGAACAGGCCCTTCGGCCCTCGATGTTGTGCCGAGCAATGATCACCCTACTCAAACCCACGTATCCACCCTATACCCGTAACCCAAACCCCCCCCCCCCTACTTAACCTTACTATTAGGACACTACGGGCAATTTAGCATGGCCAATCCACCTAACCCGCACATCTTTGGACTGTGGGAGGAAACCGGAGCACCCGGAGGAAACCCACGCACACACGGGGAGGACGTGCAGACTCCACACAGACAGTGGCCCAGCCGGGAATCGAACCTGGGACCCTGGAGCTGTGAAGCATTTATGCTAACCACCATGCTACCGTGCTGCCCGTGTCTCGTTGAAGTATAACTTCTACCCCTTTGTATTATAGTCCCCTAGATATCGAGGCCAACATTCTATTACCTTTTTGATTGATTTCTATGTTCAGACCATTTCAACGACCTTCTGGGCATTTAAAGTCGATCTTCTCATCATTTCGAAAGTGTCCAAGTTCTGTCCTTTTGCCATCTACAGGTTGCCTGCACATATGCCAATAACTCTAAGGGTGAGAACCTTCTGTTATGAAGATTGAGTTAAGGTCCCAGGCCAGACCCAACATTTGTCAGGATAACAGATGTGAATGTCTTGAATATAAAGGGTTAATGTAATATCATAATTCACCGCTAGATGGAGCTGGGAACAGACCAACAAAAAAAAAGTACTGACTCTCAGGCTTCTGGGAGGTAGAGGAGCCTGATGAGAGTGTAGGAAAGAGCAGAGTACAGTTAAAGACAGAGTGCATGAGACAAGTATTAGCATAGTGTAGATTTAGATTATAGTTTAATAGATTATTCTGTAGGAGTAAGTGGTTGAGCTGTGAATCAAGTAATAGAACATAGAACATTGAACAGTACAGGCCCTTCGGCCCACGATGTTGTGCCGACCATTTATCCTAATCTAAGATCAACCTAATCTACACCCCTTCAATTTACTGCTGTCCATATGCCTGCCCAAGAGTCGATTAAATGTCCCTAATGACGCTGACTCCACCACCTCTGCTGGCAGTGCATTCCACGCACTGTTGTCGATTTATCTCTACTACTTGGTCCTTTCTGTGGCTCAGTTCCAATTAGGGCAAACAGTGGATTTGCCTTCTTTCTATATTGTCTATGTCCGAATGCTTCGAGTCGCCAGGTATCGAATGATACAATCACAAGTTTCAACCGGCTATCGATCAAAGAGCCAATCATCAGTTAGTTAGTTCAAGGTCAAGGGTACTTTATTTACATACAATCAGTCATGCAACATAAACACTACTAGTTAACTACACCTATCAACTAAGACAATCTGTACTTAACTTCAGGCACCCGGTTTAGGTCAGAAAACAGTGGCCGCTGTTCAATTCTGGATCTCTTGGGTTTGAAGGGATAGCTGCTGCTCAGCTGGGCTCATCCTTCTGGGCGTTGAACTCGAGCTTGCTTCTGGTGTTGCTGCAGTTGGCAATGGCCGTGAACGGGGTACCAAGGCTAAAAGAGAGCGAACATATGGCGAACTCTTCCTTTATACTGGGGGGGGGGGGGGGGGGGTTCCACGCTCTTTTGGGCGGTCCTTCGACTTGGGCCTTACTGATTGGGTGATCCCTGGTCACTCCGTTCAATTCCTTAGCCAATAGATGGGCGGGGATCTGGATGACTGGGCGTGTCCCAAGCACTGACCCCGTTGTTTGTGTTTCCCGTGCACAGGGAGTGGCTGCGAAATATCTGGGACTGTCCCGGTTGCTGGAGTACCAGCCCTTTGTGTTGGGGGAGATGGGCCATCGCCTGCTAATCGGCCTGATTAACCTGCTAATGGGACAGGGTTTACATACCGTCTGGACTTTGCTGATGGATATGCATTTCAGACTCAGAACCTGCCTGACTCTTGGCTTGTCCATTTTACCCATCAGTCTTTGCGAGTTGCTCTGTACTTAGTTGGAAGTGGCCATGTCAGATGGCTACAGCACCCACCACTCTGTGTAAAGAATCTACCTGTGACATCTCCCCTATACCTTCCTCCAATCACCTTAAACTTATATCCTCTCATGACTGCCATTTCCACCCTGGGGAAAAGTCTCTGGCTATCCACTCTATCCATGTTTCTCATCATCTTGTACACCTCTATCAAGTCACCTCTCTTCCTTCTTCGCTCCAGTGAGAAAAGCCCTCGCTCCCTCAAACTTTCTTCATAAGGCATGTCCTCCAGTCCAGGCAGCATCCTGGTAAATCTCCTCTGCACCCTCTCCAAAGCATCCACACCCTTCCTGTAATGAAGCGACCAGAACTGGACACAGTATTCAAGTGTGGTCTAACCAGGATTTTCTAAAGCTGCAGCAAAATCTCACGGCTCTTAAACTCAATCCCCCTGTTAATGAAAGCCAACACACCATACGCCTTCGTAACAACCCTATCAACCTGAGTGGCAACTTTGAGGGATCTATGTACATGGACCCCAAGATCCCTCTGTTCCTCCACACTTCCAACTGTTAGCTTTGTTATTGAATTTAGCTGTGTGGTCCTTGTGAGCACCACCACACCCATCATGTGTATAAGAAACACAAAGACCACCACAACAGACAAGAACCCCAAACACTCTTTTTATTAATTATAAAACTGTGAGGAAAGCGTACTTCGCTCCAGGAATGAACCCGCTGACAAATAGGGATGTGGTAGATGAAAACAAACTTTATTCTCAACAAAGGGTTAAACTGCATTAACATCACAGAAAATAGCTCACAATTAACAGTTAAACACTTCTTAGCAATAGAAGGAAACACTTTGGGCGGGATTCTCCGACCCCCCCACCGGGTCGGAGAATCGGCGGGGGGGCGGCGTGAATCCCGCCCCTGCCGGCCGCCGAATTCTCCAGCACCGGAGATTCGGCGGGGGTGGGAATTGTGCCGCGCCGGTTGGCGGGCCCCCCCCCAGCTTTTCTCCGGCCCATGATGGGCCGAAGTCCCGCTGGTTCTATGCCAGTCCCGCCGGCGTAACTTGGTCTAGGTCCCTTACCGGCAAACCTGGCGGCTCAGGCCGGCTCCGGTGTCCGGGGGGGGGGGGGGGGGGCTCGCGGCGATCTAGCCCCGGGGGGGTGCCACCACAGTGGCCTGGCACGCGATCGGGACCCACCGATCTGCAGGCGGGCCTGTGCCATGGGGAACTCTTTGACTCCGCGCCGCCCATGTCAGCCTCCGCCATGACCGACGCGTAGGTGACCCCCCCCCCCGTGCATGCGCAGGGATGATGCCTGATGCTCCCGCGCATGCGCAGACCCACGCCGGCCGGCAGAATCCCTTCGGCCCTGGCTGGCGTAGCGCCAAAGCACTTTCATGCCAGCCGGCGGGGCGCCAACCACTTCGGGGCGGGCCTCGCCCTTTTAGGGGCGGCCCGACGCCGGAGTGGTTCACGCCACTCCGTCCCGCCGGGACCCCCTGCCCCGCCGGGTACGGGAGAATCCCGTCCTTTAACTTCCTTTAACTTCCTTTAACGTCCTTTAACTTCGAACTGATATCTTCTTTATCTCCAATCTAACAGAACCCATCCTAGGTCAAAAGCTATAACGAGCAATGCAAATTTGGTTTTCTTACATACGGCCAGATTTGCGATCAACAGCAAAGTGATGGTGCTCATCACTGACCAAGAGGAAAAATCTACTCATCTCTGTTTTGTAGATTTCACCTTTTCCAGTGGTAATTTCATTCTGGTGCCATCAACCGGGTGGGGGGGGGGGGGGGGGGGGGGAATCTGTTTTGGCCAGCAGGAGTGATTCTGTCAAGTTGGATGAGCAACCAATCACACTGAGCAGTTCTCACAGACAGCATGTCAAGGAAGCAGCGAATAGCTTTTATTGTTCAACTTTCATGCAACCTTATGGAAAGCGCGATAGAGATTGGCTCTTCCATGGAGTTTAAGGTAAAAACTGAAGTATCAAAAAGAACCATTCACGTTCCCGAAAGAAAAAGCACATCTTGTCGAAGCTTTCATCTTGCACTCGTCAGGACAGGTTCAACGTCAGGGGAAACAACAACTTCGTACCTTATGAGAAGATGATGCTGATTGGCCGGCCAGTGAATTCTGACAACTGGTGCATTTCCCATGTTGACGCCTGTACCAGTCAGAATCCTGAAGAAGAGTCCTACGGACTCGGAACGCTGGCTCTGTTTCTCTCTCCACAGTCGCTGCCTGACCTGCTGAGCTTTTCCAGCATTTTTGGCATTTATTTCAGATTTTCAGCACCTGCAGCATTTTACTTTGATTGCAGTTGAGGGAGACACAGGGCCGTTGTTAAGGACCCGGAACAGATGCCAACACTTGTTGGGATACCAGAGAAGAACCTTTGTAAAACCTTTACAACATTTGTAAAACTGTGAGGGAAGGAAACTTCGCTCGAGGCGTGATTCCGCTGACAAATAGGGATATGTTATATTTGAAACAAATCTTATCATTAACACAGGATGAAACTAAATTATCATCACAGAAAATAGCTTACAATTAACAGTTTGAAAATTCTCTACAGTACAAGGAAACACTTTAATGCTTAACTGATACCTTCTCTATTTCCCATCATAGGTCAAAGGCTACTTGTAAATTACTTGCTGTACACTTGAATAGCGACTTCTTAGAACCATTGCTCAAAGAGAGAGAGAGAGATCCCATCAAGAAACAGTCTGCATATTCTCATCTGTGTCAGACTACTGCTTAACCTGACAGCTTTTGCCAGGGGCTGCTGCATGGCTCAAAGCTCCCAGCAAAACTAAAACAAAATTGCCTGCTACTGCCCTGGATCTTCCCATTAATTCCACCATCTCTAACCCACTAACAGGTTTACGACCATCTAACTCAGGTTAACCACAACCCCTCAATTATCTAAATCCCTTCTTTCTACAAAGAAAATTCCATTAGCCCCATATCGATAAACATGCTTCCAGGACTTGATGATCTGAGTTATAAGGAGAGGCTGGATAGGCTGGGACTTTTTCCCCTGGAGCGTAGGAGGCTTAGGGGTGATCTTATAGAGGTCTATAAAATAATGAGGAGCATAGTTAAAATAGATAGTCAACATCTCTTCCCAAAGGTAGAGAAGTCTAGAACTAGAGGGCATAGGTTTAAAGTGAGAGGGGAGAGATACAAAAGAGACCAGAGGGGAAATTTCTTCACATGGAGTGTGGTGACCACCTGGAACAAGCTGTCAGAGACAGTGGTAGAGGCAGGTACAATTTTTTCCTTTAACAAACAGTTAGACAGTTACATGGCAGGGTGGGTATAGGGGGATATGGGTCAAATGCGGTCAAGTGGGACTAGCTTAGTGATAGAAACTGGGTGGCATGGACCAGCTGGGCCGAAGGGCCTGTTTCCATGCTGTAAACATCTATGACTCTACAAATGATTGGAGTGAATGATTAACTCACCTTTACGGCACCTTAAATGCATGTTCTGCAGCCACAGAGTCTGGAAACCTTAACCTAGATTCTTTAATAATTTTATTGCAACAGATGTACACATCTGAACTCGGGCATTTTAAAATATTATTGCAACAGATATGAAATACAATATATATATATACCAATTTTACACATCCATCACGGTAGCATTGTGGATAGCACAATCGCTTCACAGCTCCAGGGTCCCAGGTTCGATTCCGGCTTGGGTCACTGTCTGTGCGGAGTCTGCACATCCTCCCCGTGTGTGCGTGGATTTCCTCCGGGTGCTCTGGTTTCCTCCCACAGTCCAAAGATGTGCGGGTTAGGTGGATTGGCCATGATAAATTGCCGTTAGTGTCCAAAATTGCCCTTAGTGTTGGGTGGGGTTGCTGGGTTATGGGGATAGGGTGGAGGTGTTGACCTTGGTAGGGGTAGGGTGCTCTTTCCAAGAGCCGGTGCAGACTCGATGGGCCGAATGGCCTCCTTCTGCACTGTAAATTCTATCTATGTCATCACACAGAAGGAGTGAGGATGCCCAGTGCTGGCCCATCAGATGCCCGCACACTGCCCATTGGGCCACTACGCCAAACTCTCGCTGAAAGTGCCGTTAATTGTTGTGGTTTGCTGACTTGACATTTAATCTCTATCAAGCACAACTGGAAATAATTAGAATCGGCTATCACAGGTGATGTCATTAGCCTCTCAAACGCCAAAGGTTCAAAAGCAGCTGATGCAATTAGCTGAAGCGATGTTTGCAAAATTCAATTTGTTCATCTCTCTGAGCGAAAGAAAAACCCAAAATAACTTCTTCGCATGATGCGCGAAGGAAGGAAAAAAAACAATAATTACATGTTTAAGTGTGTGCTTCGCTCCTCGAATCGTGAACGCAGCTGCTCTTTCGGTTTGCGCCCCTGACCTGATCTCTATCCAGAGCTCACATCCTCCCCTGTTTATTTTCTTACTTTCTGTCTGTCTCCATCCCGCTGGTCAGCTGTTGTTGAGTGGGTCGGACGGTCACCACCGAAGTGCAGGGGGGGGGGGGGAGAGAACCCAGGACGGCACTTCAGCGAGGCACCGGGGGGGGGGGGGGGGGGGAGGGGAGAGCTGCATCTTACCGAGGTGCCACCCCACCTGGATGAGATCTTAAACCCTTTGGCCACTTCCTCGCTTCTGATTTATACCTCCCCTGAACTCCTCGCCTCCCCCCCACCTCATTCGCTGCTGCTCCACCTCCATCCAATCAGCAAGTGGAAAAACGACCGTCTTGCCATAGCAACCGAAGCGCTGGGATGATGCCCTGCGGGAAAGATTACCTGTCGCCGCCGGTCCTGCGGCCTTCACTCTGTTCTCGGTGGACAGCAGGTGACCTCAGGCCATTGTCCACACTCCAAGGGTCTGCAGATGCCCCCCCTCAGGCTGGAAGTGCTCATGCAAACTATTTCTAACTGCTACCTTTTTTTTAATAGAAAAAAGGGTGAGGTGGTGGCACAGTGATATTGTCGCTGGACCAGTAATCCAGAGGCCCAGGACAATAATCTGGGGCCCAGGGTTTCGAATCCCACCACGGCGGTCAATGGAACTTCAACTGGTGTGAAATATCTGGAATTTAAAGTCTAACAGTGACCAGGAAACCGTTGTTGATTGTCGTTAAAAACCCATCTGGTTCACTCATGACCCATTTTGGGAAGGAAATCTGCCCTTCTTACCCGGTCTGGCCCACATGTGACTCCAGATCCACACCAGCAATGTGGTTGACTCTTAAATTCCCTCGGGAATGACCCAGCAAGGCACTCAGTTGTACTCAACCGCTACGGAACCCCCCCCCCCCCCCCCCCCCCCCAAGGAATGTTACCAAAAGGACTGCAGCCGTTCAAGAAGGCAACTCACCACCACCTTCTGAAGGGCAACTAGGGATGGGCAATAAACGCTGGGCCTAACCAGCGACGCCCACATCTCGTTCATGATTTTTTTTTAAAAGATGGCAGCCAGGATGTACCTAGTTGAAGTTATCTGTTGTGGGGTGTTGTTTACAGGTTGGTAAGGCCTTCCATAAGTTAACTCTAAGTCTCCTTCAAGTAAATACTCCTAGAAGTATTTACACATAAGACCATGGAGTGGGCCATTCGCCCCTTCAAGGCTGCTCCACCATTCAATAAGATCATGGCTGATCTAACACTTGCTAATCCTACTTTCCTGCCTGGAACCCTAATTTCCCTTACTGATTAATCACAGAATCCCTACAGTGCAGAAGGAGGCCATTCAGCCCACTGATCCTCTGAAAGAGCACCCGATCGAGGCCCACTCCTCCCACCCCATTCCCGTGCCTCCATCTATCCTTTAGACACCAAGGGGCAATTTAGCATGGCCCATCTACCTAACATGCACATCTTTGGACTGTGGGGGGAAACCGGAGCACCCGGAGGAAGTCCACGCAGACACGGGGAGAATGTGAAAGCTCTACACAGACAGTCACCCAAGGCCGGAATCGATCCCGAGTCCATGGGGCTGTGAGGCAGAAGTGCTAGCCGTTGTGCCACCTGTCGATCTGGTGTACTGTCTCCATATTTAGGCCTACGCTGAGCCCTGGGTCTGGGTCCTGTGTTTCCTTACATCACTGTGTGGGCGGGACAGTACTCAGTCTCAAATTAACCCTATATGTGCCAGGCCCTTCTATCTACCTGACAATCAAAAGCATGGGAGGGTGGGGTTAGGGTAAGCTATCATTGGGTTCAGCAGCGTTGGCAGGTCTTGTGGGGCAGTGGGTTAGCGCCCCTACCTCTGAGCCGGACGCTCCGGGTTCGAATCCCAGCCCAGTCCTTGATGGCCGAGGACGGGGTGTAACGCGACCAAACAAGTCGGGTGCGTAAACCTGCAAAATCCCTCCAAACACGCCAATGGCTTGTGGAATCGGGGGAGTGTTTCTCACAAGCGTCAGAAAAGGCTGGTGTGACGAGAGAGAGAGAGAGAAAGAAAGATTTCAGCACTCCCAGTGCACCTGCCGTGACCTTAGACGCTTCGAGGAGTTTCACGCCCAATTAAGCATTTTCAAAGTTTAGTCGCTGTGTTAATGGAGAAAATACAGCAGCCAATTTGCACGCAGCTAGGTTCCACACAACGTGTAATGGCAAGATAAAATATTTTTTAAAAGGTGTTGATTTAGGGATAAATATAGGTTGCTGTAATCTCCTGACAGCCGGGCGACCACAAATTTGATTAACGAATAACTGCTGAAGTAATGGTTGTATACAGAGAGTCAGATAAAAGCTACCACCTTCCAAGACTCCAAACTCCTAACTGACTGGGAATACCACCCTCTGCGCCCCCCCCCCCCCCCCCCCCGAGGGTTCGCGCCCTCCGGCCCCCATTGACCGATCGGGTCACGTGATACTCCGGGAACCCGACCCCTTAAAGGGGCACGCTACCATGGTTACGATACTGGTGAACCCCAGCTCTTTAACAAAGTGTCGTGGGATCTTTAATGTTCACCTGTGAGGGGAAAGTGTTGCCGAGGTTTAATATTTCAGTCAAAAGACAGCCCCCCACTCCCCCCGAGTGCAGCAATAGCATGGATTATGTGCTTATTTCTCCCCATAGTGGGTTTTCAAGCTTTGGCGTGCTGGTACGGAATAGGGGGGCTACCCAGTGAGCCACAAAGTGACACCCGACACTGTAAGAAAGTGTGTGATGCGCTATCAATCGTACTACAGACTCGAATGGGTACAATAGAGGCTTTATTACAGTTAGATGTTTATCCTCCGACTGCAGCTGGTAGAATGGCTGCTCAGGAGAAGTCATGCATATTGATACGGCTCCTTGTGGGCGGAGCTAGACGACAGGGGCTACCGGCGAACCTGTACTATAGGTACTACTGTACATCCCCTAATATAGGCACACACACATTTACACAGTGGATCACCACAGTGTGCGTCACCACCGTTCGGTGAAATAGGGCTGACAGGCAGATCCATGACCATAACTGTGGCAATCTCCCCTTTAACGTACTGGTATCAATTCTGGTCGCCATTTAAAGTCTTATCGCTCGCTGTCATTCAATGAAAACACTTGCAGCTATTCGGGTATCTTCAGGGGATGTGGGACAACAGAACGGGCTGAGGAGATGATTCCACTGCCGTGCTGGTGGGAGGCTAGCTGTAGTAAGCAACGGGAGGCAGGAGTTCCGTCACCACACCAATATTTATTTACAATAACGATATTACAGGAGCAGCTACAAACAGTGCTGCTAGCAGTCCAGTCAACTTATGACTGGCTCACAAAGCCTACACAGGTGATTATATGGGCCCCCTCAATGAACTATCATTGAGGGAGCTTATACTCCAATTGGCCAACCAATAAAGCCAATTGGAGTTCATTACAGTGGCGATAAGTTTACATAGGCTCTTTCAATTATAATGGACACCAGGGGGACCTCCCCAGTTTTATTTATCAAAATATTGCTCCACTATGGGGAGATATGAGCACATAAATTTTCTTAAATATCCACCTAAGGGGCAATTTGCGCCTCAGTTTAGCATCTCTGAAAGCCAGCACCTCGGACAGTGCTGCACTCCCACGGCACTCCACTTAATATATTTTTAACATAAATTTAGAGTACCCAATTCATTTTTCCAATTAAGGGGCAATTTAGCGTGGCCAATCCACCTACTCCGCCCATCTTTGGGTTGTGGGGGTGAAACCCACGCAGACACGGGGAGAATGTGCAAACTCCACACGGACAGTGACCCAGAGCCGGGATCGAACCTGGGATCTCGGCGCCGTGAGGCCGCAGTGCTGCCATTGTGCCACCATGCTGCCCTCACTGAATATTCTTAAGGCGGAGGCAGATAGATTCTTGTTGTGAAGCAAGGGGGTCAAAGGCTATCGGGGTTGGATGGGAATGTGGAATCTGAAATGCAAACAGATCATCCATAATCTTATTAAATGGCGGAGCGAGGGGGTCGAATGGCCTACTTCTTCTCCACTTCGTATGTTCGTACAAAGCTGATAAGTGGATATATCGGGCGGGATTCTCCCGTACCCGGCAGGGCGGGGGCTCCCGGCGGGACGGAGTGGTGTGAACCACTCCGGCGTCGGCCCGCCCCAAAAGGTGTGGAATCCTCCGCACCTTCAGGGGCTAGGCCGGCGCCGGAGTGGTTTGCGCCCCTCAGCTGGCGTGGAAGGCCTTTGGCGCCACGCCAGCCGGGGTCGAAGGGACTCCGCTGGCCGGCGCGAGTCTGCACATGCGTGGGTTCACCTACGCGTCGGCCATCGCAAAGGTTGACACGCCCGACGCATAGGAAAAGAGTGCCCCCACGGCACAGGCCCGCCCGCGGATCGGTGGGCCCCGATCGCAGGCCAGGCCACCGTGGGGGCACCCCCCGGGGCCAGATCGCCCCGCGCCCCCCCCAGGACCCCGGAACCCGCCCGCGCCGCCAGGTCCCGCCAGTAAGGGACCTAGTCTAATCTATGTCGGCGGGAGCGGCAAAGAACCAGTTGGACTGGCCCATCGCGGGCCGGAGAATCGCCGGGGGGGGGGGGGGGGGCGCTGTGAGCTGCCGCCGACCTGCGCGGCGTGATTCCCGCCCCAGTCGAATCTCCGGTGCTGGAGAATTCGGCGGACAGCGGGCTTGGGATTCACGCCACCAACCCCCGGCGATTGTCTGACCCGGCGGGAGGTCAGATAATCTCGCCCATAATGTCAGTCCTTTGCCTGTGATGCTGGCCTATTTGTGAGTTAGCGAGTGTTCCTGAGCCTGTTTTACAATAAACTGGAGCTGGTAAATCAGACATTTCCCTTTGCAGCCAATGCCAAGTTCTGAAGGAAGAGCTGCTGCAGTCACTTACCATCCTCACAGTCTGATTGCTTAGCTAATTCCATCACTTTTCGTGGTATAAGTTCATAAGGTATAGGAGCAGAATTAGGCCATTCGGCCCATCGAGTCAGAGGAGATCACTAGATTGATTCCAGAGATGAGTTGTTTGGGGTATGAAGGGAGGTTAGGCCTATACTCGCTAGAGGTTAGAAGAATGAGGGAGAGATCAAATTGAGGTATACAAGATGATAAAAGGAATGGATAAAGTGCATGTGGAGCGGATTCTTCCGATTGTTGGGCATTCTAGAACGAGAGGTCACAGTCTTAGGATAAGAGGTCGCAAATTTAAAACAGATTTCAGGAGTGAAATTACTTCTCCCAAAGGGTTGGAAATCTGTGGAATTCGTTACCCCAGTGTGCAGGGAATGCTGGGACAATGAGTAACTCCAAGGAGGAGTTCGACAGATATTTAATTGGTAATGGGTTGAAGGGTTATGGAGAACGGGCAGGACGGTGGAGTTTGGATTGGATTGGATTGGATTTGTTTATTGTCACGTGTACCGAGGTACAGTGAAAAGTATTTTTCTGCAAGCAGCTCAACAGATCATTCAGTATATGGGAAGAAAAGGGAATTAAACAAAATTCAAGAAAATACATGAGAATACATAATAGGGCAACACAATATATACAATGTAAGCATTGGCATCGGTTGAAGCATACAGGGTGTAGTGTTAATGAGGTCAGTCAATAAGAGGGTCATTTAGGAGTCTGGTAACAGCGGGGAAGAAGCTGTTTTTGAGTCTGTTCGTGCGTGTTCTCAGACTTCTGTATCTCCTGCCCGATGGAAGAAGTTGGAAAAGTGAGTAAGCCGGGTGGGAGGGGTCTTTGATTATGCTGCCGCTTTCCCCCGGCAGCGGGAGGTGTAGATGGAATCAATGGATGGGAGGCAGGTTCGTGTGATGGACCGGGCGGTATTCACAACTCTCTGAAGTACATTGCGGTCCTGGGCCGAGCAGTTGCCATACCAGGCTGTGATGCAGCCCGATAGGATGCTTTCTATAGTGCATCTGTAAAAGCTGGTAAGGGTTAATGTGGACATGCTGAATTTCCTTAGTTTCCTGAGGAAGTATAGGCGCTGTTGTGCTTTCTTGGTGGTAGCGTCGACGTGAGTGGACCAGGATAGATTTTTGGTGATGTGCACCCCTAGGAATTTGAAACTGCTAACCATCTCCACCTCGGCTCCGTTGATGCTGACAGGGGTGCGTACAGTGCTTTGCTTCCTGAAGTCGATGGCCAGCTCTTTAGTTTTGCTGGCATTGAGGGAGAGATTGTTGCCGTATCTGTTGGGGAGAGCTTGCAGAGAGTCGCCTCGCTCCGGCGCCATCTTGCTTTAAGTTAAGGCCAGGATGAGATCGGCCATGATTGAATGGAGACGGCAGCACGGTAGCGCACTGCACTCTCACGGCGCCGAGGTCCCAGGTACGATCCCGGCTCTTGGGTCACTGCCCGTGTGGAGTTTGCACATTCTCCCCGTGTTTGCGTGGGTTTCACCCCCACAACCCAATGACGTGCAAGGGTAGGTGGATTGAACACGCTAAATTGCCCCTTAATTGGACAAAATGAATTGGGTACTCTAAATGTTTTTTAAAAATATGATCGAATGGCGGTGCAGACTCGATGGGCCGAATGGCCTAATTCTGCTCCTATACCTTATGAGCTTATGAACCTGAAATAGAGCGAGTGGGGTTCATTTCAGTGGGAGAATATCTGGCTAATAATGATTATAAATTGATTTGAAGTAGATATGGAAAGGAGAGGGTCCTGGGGCATAGTGGCCGTGTCCCTACATCTGAGCCACTCTGTGGGACTTGATGGTCACAGAAGATGTGTCCATTGTGGCCAAACAGACTATAAGACCTGGACAATATTGAGGTTAGGGCTTTTAAATGGCAGATAAAAGTCATGTTAGCTGAGTGCCAGGCAATGCCCATCTCCAATAAGAGAGAATCTAATCATCTCGTCTTGACATTCAGCGGCACTCCCATGGCTGAATCCCTCACGGTCTACATCCTGGGGGTTACCATTGACCAGAAACGGAACTGGACTAGCCTTATAAAGACTGTGGCTACCAGAGCAGGTCAATGGCTAGGAATCCTGTGCTGACTAACTCACCTCCTGACGTCCCAAGATCTGCCCACCATCTGGATGGCACAAGCCAGGCGTGTGATGGAATACTGTCTACTTGCCTGGATGAGCGAGGCTCCAACAACACTCGGAAGCTTGACACAACCCAGGAAAAAAACAGCTCGTGTGATTAACACCCCTAGCCACCATCTTAAACATTCACTCCCTCCACCACCGACGCACAGTGGCAGCCATGTGTGTCGTCTACAAGATGCACTGCAGCAACTCAACAAATCTCCTTCGACACCTTCCAAGACCCCTACCACCTCGGCAGACAAGGGAAGCAAATGCATGGGAATACCACCACGTGGAAGTTCCCCTCCAAAGCCCACAACATCCCGGACGATAAGACTTTAAACAGGAACCAACTCTGGTACCAGTGGAACCGCAAAATCTCACCGGCTACGACTGGGAAACCCCTGACCCAACCAGGGTTCACACAGTAACATCTTGCCAGCGACGAGGCCGACATCCTGCAGTTGCCCTTGTTCTCCACCCTTGGACTGGTTCAGGATCGTGACATCAAAAATATGATTCTGCTCCTAAAACCACACGAAAGATGAAGACTTTCGAGTCGGGCTTCACAGATCTGGAATTTCCATCTGAAGCCAAAGGACCCTTTGCTCGTCCGTTAGATTTACTGTTTTGCCCGCATCGATGCCCGCGTTGGGGGAATTTTCTGGTCCTACCTTTAGTCATGGGTAGGTACCGATTAAATCCAATTTGCTTACAACAAGGTATCGGAGGAGCCACTTGTGTAGCTGCTCAACCGGGAACAGAGGACGGCCTCAGTTTCTTCCAGTGGTGACCAGCTCTGGATAAAACTGGACGAGGAAGCAGGTCCTCACTGGCCCTCATTCTGACACCTATCACACAGTGGCAGCCGTGTGCACCGTCTACAAGATGCATTGCCGCAACTCACCAAGGTTCCTTAGGCACCACCTTCCAAACCCACGACCGCTAACATCTGGAAGGACCATGGCAGCAGACGCATGGGACCATCTGGAAGTTGCCCTCACTTGCCACCTGGATTTGGAAATATATCACTGTCGCTTTGACAAAGTTGAGGAACTCCCTCTCTAACAGCACTGTGGGTGTACCTACACCACATGGACTGCAGCGGTTGAAGAATGCGGCTCACCACCAACCTTCTGAAGGGCAACTAGGAATGGACAACAAATGCTGGTCTAACCAGCGACGCCAACATCTCTTGAATAATAATAATCTTTATTATTGTCACAAGTAGTCTTACATTAACGCTGCAATTAAGTTACTGTGAAAAGCCCCTCGTCGCCACATTCCGGCGCCTGTTCGGGTACACGGAGGGAGAATTCAGAATGTCCAAATTACCTAACAGCACGACCTTTGGGGCTTGTGGGAGGAAACCGGAGCACCCGGAGGAAACCCACGCAGACACGGGGAGAATGTGCAGACTCCGCACAGTCAGTGAACCAAGCCGGAATCGAACCTGGGAGCCTGGAGCTGCGAAGCAACAATGCTAACCACCGTGCCACCGTGCTGCAGAATGAATAATTAAAGAAAATTCACACTCTGAATAACACAAATCTTGCGAGATAAAACAGGGCTGGAAAATAGCAGACAACATAGCAAGTAGGAAGTCTGGGACACTTACATAAGTGACCTGGATACCAAATCCAAATGTAAACACTGTCAAGCAGAAGACTGAGCAATAAAGTTTCAGGAGAGTTTAGACTGTTACGTAACTGAGCACCATAATTCACCATGGATGGGTGTGAAGTACAATCAGATTGTTTGAAAAGCGCTCCTCATAGACATACGGTCAACATAATAGAATTAGGGTTAATCAGGCCCGTTTGTTCCTATTGCTGTAAAAGCTTCCGTTACCTCCAGGCTTGCGTCCTCAAATTTTCTCTTCTGACTGAACCCCCTTATCTCCCACCCCCCTCCCCCGCCAACGTGACATCACCCAAGCTGCTGCCTGTATCGTACCTCACGGGAAGGCCTGAGCACCCCAACTTCCCTCCACCCTCTCCACAAGCCTGTCTCCCACACCCTCAGTTCAGTCATGCCTCGATTTTAAAATCCTCATCCTCAAACCCCCTCGATACCGGCAAACCTCCTCCGGCCCTCCAACCCCCGAGGGCGGCACAGCGGTTAGCACTGCTGCCTCACGGTGCCAGGGACCCGGGTTCGATTTCGGCCTTGGGCGACTGTTGCGTGTAGAGTCTGCACCTTCTCCCCATGTGTTATAACCTGCCCGGCTCCGATTGGCTGGGGGCAATTGGTTACCCCATGTTACTTGGGGAATCTGAGCTCACCCAATGAGGACAGGGGGGGGGAATCATTAGCAGCCACAGCCGTATAAATAGAGCTGGTCAGTGTGGTACCGGCGTACGAGGGAACCAATAGTGAACGACTGGCCTTGTGTACATATTATTGTAAATAAAGCTACTTTCTGCTTGACTCTTCAAACTGGATTATTCCTGACCCTCGCAAAACCGTGTCTGCGTGGGTTTCCTCCCGGTGCTCCGGTTTCCTCCCACAGTCCAATGACGTGCGGGTTAAGTGGATTGGCCATGATAAAATTGCCCCTCGGTGTCCAAAGATGTGCCGCCAGTTAGGTTTACGGGGTTATGGGGAGTGGGCGGGGGAGTGGACCCCTCTTTCAGTGGGACGGTGCAGACTCGATGGGCTGAAAGGCCTCCCTCTGCACCATAGGTAGATATTCTACCACCTCTGTGACACTCAAACTCTGACCGTGATTTATTTCTCTGCCTTTGGCTGCCTCTCCCGCCTCGCCACCTCTCTCTCTCTCCCCTCCTTCCGAACCGGTCCGGTCCACCAAACTTTAGGCTGACCCGATCCATCAGCTCCTTCTTGAACACGGCGTTGAAGCTTTAATCCGACCACGGGCTTTGCGAAACACCTGTGGGTCTGTTAAACATGCAAAGGCGTAATTGCGGCTTCTGCTGGCTGCAGCTAAATTGGGGATTGTGCCGATAAGGATTGAGCTTGGCCAATGTGCCCAGCGCAGGGGGGGGGGGGGGGGAATCTCTCCTCCCTCCTGATCCAGCGTGTGAGCATTCGTCAGATGCTCATTTGGAGCCTGTTCCTCTGCAAGGACTCCCCGCTGTGTTGCTAATCTATTGCCGTACACAGCTACTGTTATTTCCCCGCATACCCGCTGAGAGCCTGTATCGTTCCCAGCTCTCAGCTGCCTCCGGCTGCGCTGCCTGAACTCCGAGACTCCGGAAGCACCGGCCTTCAGCCCTGGCACGCAACAGAGTTTTAGCAGGTCCCCAAGTGCCGACGGAGCGACACAGGAGAACCTTTTCCAGCCCCCCCCCCTCCCCACCCGCAGGTGAATTCCTGTTCCTGTGAGCTGACTCCAGAGGGAAAGATGGGAAGTCCTCGGGGGGGTTCAGGCAGCTGCTTGCCAGGAGCACCTGAGCCCATCAGCAATGTCACTGACTCATCGTGGCCTTGTGAAAGAGGCAAACCTCGAGTCGCTCAGCTACTCAGGCAGCAGTGCTAAATGTTGGATCGCACCCGGTGAATAGTTTTTTTTAAAAAATCAGAGATTCTATCATCCGGTGTTCGACCAGAGCTGCTCCCCATGACCCCTGTCCTTTTCATAGAATTTCATAGAATTTACAGTGCAGAAGGAGGCCATTCGGCCCATCGAGTCTGCACCGGCTCCTGAAAAGAGCACCCTGCCCAAGATTAACACCTCCACCCTATCCCCATAACCCAGTAACCCACCCAACACTAAGGGACACTAAGGGCAAGTTATCATGGCCAATCCACCTAACCTGCACATCATTGGACTGTGGGAGGAAACCGGAGCACCCGGAGGAAACCCACGCACACACGGGGAGAACATGCAGACTCTGCACAGACAGTGACCCAAGCCGGAATCGAACCTGGGACCCTGGAGCTGTGAAGCGATTGTGCTATCCACAATGCTACCGTGTTTCCCTGCCAGCCAGCTGTGTCAGTGATAGACAGCCAGCCCAGAAACAGAAAGTTGAAGGCTCGACTTGTCACTTAGGCACAGTAGATCCAGGCCGGTGTTCCACTCCAGGACAGTGGGGGGCGCTGCTCCGTGGGAAGCCATCAGGCGGAGTGAGGTGTCAGGAAGAGCGACCCTGCGGGGGTGGTGGAGGGGGTGGGCGGGGAGATTCTCCGGCCTCCCGGCCGCCTGCTTCTCGGCAGTGGGAGGCGGCACGCCCTTCGCCCCTGGCGGGATTCTCTTCTCCCGCCGTATGTCAATGGGAATCCCCACTGAAGCCACACACACACATTACACTCCCCACACACACTCATCCCAGCCACACACACACATTACACTCCCCACACACACTCATCCCAGCCGCACACACACATTACACTCCCCACACACACTCATCCCAGCCGCACACACACATTACACTCCCCACACACACTCATCCCAGCCGCACACACACATTACACTCCCCACACACACTCATCCCAGCCGCACACACACATTACACTCCCCACACACACTCATCCCAGCCGCACATACACATTACACTCCCCACATACACTCATCCCAGCCGCACACACACATTACACTCCCTACACACACTCATCCCAGCCGCACACACACATTACACACCCCACACAGGGCGCACAGCTGCATGGCTGCCTTGCCAGCTGCGGCAATGTTGTTCCATGCCCATCCACCCCAACCCCATACCCCACTGTGGTGATGTGCATCACTGTAAATACACAAGGTGTTAATGTAAGTACGTGTAGACTAACTAGACACTAGAGGGAGCACCAGAGACATCACACACACACACACTCAACCAATACATTAGTTAGATAGGACACGACCAATGGGCATTCACGATACTCACAGAGGTGACACGACCACAGGAGGGCATTACACCAACTCATATTTAAAGGACACCACACACATGATCTGCCTCTTTCCAGTGGAGACACTCAGTGAGTACAGACGCAGGGTTGATTTGATATCTCTCCCACCATGTGGATTGTAGCAGTCTGGTTAGTCAGTCTGAGTAGCTATAGTAGGGTTAACAGTAGTGTCGAACCCGAGTAATAGAAGAGTATATAGTTTAATAAACGTGTTGAAGTTATCTTCACGTCTGATCCTTCCTTTGTCGAGTGCACCACAAGGAAGCCGCTTATGCTACACTTAGAGCACAACAAGCCATGGTACCAGGAGTAAAACTGTTTCAATCCACATAGCCATACCTCAGCGTGCAGCGACAACCAGCAACGATACCCAGGCAAGATGTTCGAGTTCCCGGTTCCGCCGCAGCTCCAGTGCCACGCCGATCTCCGCGAAAACTGGCGGGCATTCGGGCAAAGGTTTGAACTCTTCCTGGTGGCAGTCGACCTCAGAGCATAACAAGACACCCACCTCCTGGCCAACCCCCACTATTCCCCCCCGGCCTTGGCAGACTTCCCCCCCCCCCCCCCCGACTGACCAGCGGCACAACTGTGAGCTCACCATGGCGACGTTGGATATTTCCGTTCCCCCTCTCCCTCCCTCAGCAGCCACGGTGCCTGTTGCACGGTTTTTTAAAGTACAAGTCAACCTTGCCGTCGGGAACTTGGCCCATCGGAGATGGAGAATCCCGGAAGCCCCGGAGAATACCGTGTTAGGCCCGCTAATGATACGCAAAAGGTGCTGACTGTACGTGCGTTCTGGAACACATTGACGGCACTGTCGAGGCAACGGAGAATTGCGATTTGGCGTCAAAACGGCCGCCGCCGCGATTTTGGTGTCGCAACCTATTCCCCGCCCAGTCCCGCTACCCGATTCCAGCATCGGCCAACGGCGAATCCCGTCCAAAATGTGGCCCGCCCAGGCCGTCGGGAAATCCGTGTGGGTGCGCTGCCGACAAAGCGGAGAATCCCGCCGATGGAGAATCCCGCAGACTAGCTTTTGTTCGACGGTTCTCCAGTTGAATCTGAAAGATGCGCCTGGATCAGTCCCGATAGAATCTGTGTCCCTGCCTTCTTGCACCAGCTGCTAATTCCCTCCCTAACAGCACTGTGGGTGCGCCTACACTACATGGACTGCGGCATTTCAGGAAGGCAGCTCGCTGCCGCCTGCTCAAGGGTAATTAGCGATGGGATAGAAGGATGCTGGTCTAGCCAGGGACCAATGAGAGAATAAAATTAAAACATAATTGGAACAGTTTTCAAGTAAACCTCCTCATTCACACTTCCTACTTGACTACAGCTCCGCCTTCAACACCATAATCCCAGCCAAGCTCATATCAAAGTTCCAAAACCTAGGACTTGGCTCCTCACTCTGCAACTGGATCCTCGATTTTCTGACCCACAGACCACAATCAGTAACAACACCTCCTCCACAACAGTCCTCAATACCGGGGCCCTGCAAGGCTGCGTACTTAGTCCTCCACTATACTCCCTGTACACACATGACTGCGTGGCAAAATCTGGTTCCAACTCCATCTACAAGTTTGCTAACGAAATGAAATGAAAATCGCTTATTGTCACGAGTAGGCTTCAATGAAGTTACTGTGAAAAGCCCCTAGTCGTCACATTGACCATAGTGGGCCGGATCTCAAATAACGACGATTCAGAATACAGGAGGGAGATAGAGAACCTAGTGGAGTGGTGCAGCGACAACAATCTCTCCCTCAATGCCAGCAATACTAAAGAGCTGGTCATCGACTTCAGGAAGCAAAGTACTGTACGCATCCCTGTCAGCATCAACGGAGCCAAGGTGGAGCTGGTTAGCAGTTTCAAATTCCTAGGGTTGCATATCTCCAAAAATCTGTCCTGGTCCATCCACGTCGACGATACCACCAAGAAAGCACAACAGCGCCTATACTTCCTCAGGAAACTAAGGAAATTCAGCATGTCCACATTAACCCTTACCAACTTTTACAGATGCACCATAGAAAGCATCCTATCGGGCTGCATCACAGCCTGGGTATGGCAACTGCTCGGCCCAGGACTGCAGGAAACTTCAGAGAGTCGTGAACACCGCCCAGTCCATCACACAAACCTGCCTCCCATCCCTTGACTCCATCTACACCTCCCGCTGCCTGGGGAAAGCGGGCAGTATAATCAAAGACCCCTCCCACCCGGCTTACTCACTCTTCCAACTTCTTCCATCGGGCAGGAGATACAGAAGTCTGAGAACACGCACGAACAGACTCAAAAACAGCTTCTTCCCCGCTGTTACCAGACTCCTAAATGACCCTCTTATGGACTGACCTCATTAACACTACACCCTGTATGCTTCAACCGATGCCAATGCTTATGTAGTTACATTGTATACCTTGTGTTGCCCTATTATGTATTTTCTTTTATTCCCTTTTCTTCACATGTACTTAATGATCTGTTGAGCTGCTCGCAGAAAAATACTTTTCACTGTACCTCGGTACACGTGACAATAAACAAACAAATCCAAATCAATAACAGATACAGGAGCTTAACAACCCCATTATCTCCCCATATTTCAGCGGCCAACTCTTAATCCTTTCACCTGTTGCCTGCAGGCTTGAAGGTACATGGCCCATAACCGGACTGGCCGTTTCCCACCAGGCCTGAGTCGAGTCGACCTCCTGGTTCCTCGGATGGGATTCCCCGGTTCGCCCAGCCGCTTGTCTCCCGGCGGCGTGCCATTCGCTGGCTTCTGGATTCTCTCTTCCCGCCGCTTGTCAATGGGATTTCCCATTGAAGCCGTCCCATGTTGCCGAGAAACCCTCAGGTCGGATTGCGCTGCCGGCGGGAATAGAGTATCCCAACGCTGATATTGCCTCTCTCGTTAGCTAGCCGAATTCTGTAAGGTGGTGGCTCTTTTCCGCAATGGGACACCTTCCCCTTTCCATCGTCTCCCCCATTGCCATGTCTGACACTGGCTTTGAAGAACTTCTGGGTTCCTTTCTCAGCCAAACTGAGTCATACGGATCAGAGATGAGCTGGTAAGATGGATACAGAACCTCCTCGGACATAGAAGACCAGAGGGTAGTGGTGGAAGGGCTGTGACTAGTGGCTGTGACTAGTGGTGTTCTGCAGGGATCAGTGCTGGGACCTTTCTTGTTCGAAGTGGACCTGTTTGAAGGAAAATGTAGTTGGCCTAATTAAGTTTGCGAATGACACAACAGTTGGTGGCGTTGCGGATAGTGAAGAGGATTTTCAGTGGATACAGTAAGATATATATCACAGCACGATGGCTCAGTGGCTAGCACTGATGCCTCACAGCGCCAGGGACCCGGGCTCGATTCCAGCCTCGGGTGACGTCTGTATGGAGTTTGCACGTTCTCCTCCATGGCTTTCCTCCGGGTGCTCCGGTTTCCTCCACAGTCCAAAGATGTGCAGGTGAGGTGGATTGGCCATGATCAATACACGGGGATGATGGGGATAGGGCGGGGGAGTGGGCCGAGCCAGAGTGATCTTTTAGAGGGTCGGTGCAGACTCGATGGGCTGAATGGCCTCCTTCTGCAGATATTCTATGATTTCCATGAACAATATTCAAGTTCTGTACTGTCTTTGAGAGACACAGACCACTAAAATTGGTTCCAGAAGTCTGCCAGTGACACTGATGTCCCCCTCAATGCAGCCGCACTCAGCCTGTCCGACGTTAACTCATGGGGGAACACGAATCTTCGCCGTTTGCGAGGCCAGAGCTGCATGGCTTCCACCAAAGATTTTACACAAAAGAGGCCATTGTTGGCCCTTTCCATTGACTGACACGGGCTGAACCTAAGGATGTGCAGATCTGATGTCTTGTGTGACCCAGAGATGGTCTTCAAACCCCACCACCAATTGTTGGTCCTAAGATCGCACGAATTAGGAGCAGGAATAGGCCACTCGACCCGTGGGCCTGCTCCGCCATTCGATAAGATCCTGGCTGTTATGAATAGAGTCTTAACTCTATGCTCCTGACCTACTGCCTTGGCCATCAAAAATCTGCCCAACTCTGCCTTGACGAAATTCATTGACCCAGAGCCTCCACTGCTCTGGGTAGAAGGAAATTCTAATATGAATGATCCTCGGAGAGAAAAATACCTTCCTCATTTCCATCCTGAATGGGAGACAGTAATGCCGATTTTTACTTTGGTAATGATTCCTATCTCAATCCCTCCCCTCTTGCCCACCGCCACCGCTGAGTTTGTCACCAAGGTTAGAACCAGAGTAACACAGAATTCCTGGTGTGCAGAAGGAGGCCATTCGGCCCATCAAGTCTGCACCGACCCTCAGGAGGAACGCCCTACCTCGGCCCATTTCCCCACCCTATCCCCGTGACCCCCACCTAACCTACACATCCTTGGACACCAAGGGGCAATTTAGCACGGCCAGTCCTCCTAACCTGCCCATCTTTGGACAGTGGGAGGAATCCGGAGCACCCGGAGGAAACCCACGTAGACATGGGGAGAAAGTGCAAACTCCATACAGGCAGTGACCCAGGGCTGGAATTGAAGTTGGGACCCTGGCGCTACGGGTCAGCAGTGCTAACCACTGTGCCACCGTGCCGCCCGCTAGACCTGTGCTTTGAAACACCCGGGTCCCAAGCTCCAGCCGACCTCAAGTCCAACCCCCCCCCCCCCCCCCCCCGACACCCTGCTCACCTCTCACCCCATTCCACGGTTCAATTTTCCTGGCAGGGGTGGATGCAGCAGCTGGTAAGGGTCCCTGTTACGGGGTACTCATGTGACATAGCCATGCAGGCTCCATCGTGGTGAGACGCCAGCTATGCATTCTGGTATTGCCATAAATGTAAGTACTGCAAGGGTTAATGACATGTCTAGATCAGCCACTAGATGGAGCTACAGTTACAAGTATATAAGACATTGATGCTAAGCCTTGTGGGGAGAGAGAAGTGAAGGAGTTAGCCAGAGTACCGACTGAAGTAAATATAGTGTGAGTGAGAGCAGATCATAGTTTATTATTAGTTGTAGGTGAGTGTAGATTATATGTTAATTATCAACTGGGTATTATTTAAGAGTACGTGTCAAATCCAAATTAGTAGTGTTAATAAATTTATAACTTTTTTCAAGTTAAAGCTATTCTGTGGGACTTTGTGAGCACTACGCCAACCATCCTGAATTCAGGAACACATAGAACACCCAGGGGCAGCACAGTAGCATAGTGGTTATCACAGTTGCGTCACTGCTCCAGTGTCCCAGGTTCGATTCCTGGCTTGGATCACTGTCTGTGCGGAGTCTGCACGTTCTCTCCCGTGTGTGCGTGGGTTTCCTCCGGGTGCTCCGGTTTCCTCCCACAGTCCAAAGATGTGCGGGTTAGGTGGATTGGCAATGATCAATTGCCCTCAGTGTTCAAAAAAGGTTAAGTGGGGGTAACTGGGTTATGGTTACGGGTTACAGGGATAGGGTAGCGACGTGGGCTTGAGTAGGGTGCTCTTTCTAAGGGCCGGTGCAGACTTGATTGGCCAAATGGCCTCCTTCTGCACTGTAAATTCTATGATTCTATGAACGCCACTTGCGTGTGTGGAATTCTATTGGACGCACGTC
Organism: Scyliorhinus canicula; assembly: GCF_902713615.1. Lineage (NCBI taxonomy): Eukaryota > Metazoa > Chordata > Chondrichthyes > Carcharhiniformes > Scyliorhinidae > Scyliorhinus > Scyliorhinus canicula. Next base: position 18,164,324 of record NC_052170.1, on the reverse strand, counting down.
CCATTCCGGGCCACGGGCCTTGTGCCGAAGGTTGTAACAGAGCCTGTCACCGTGCAACACAGGGCGATGTATCTGCATATTTCAGCTGGAGGGCTGAAGACTGCAAAAATGATTGCGATTCAATATGTGCCTCATTTGAATAATGTATTCGCGTGTCGGGATTGGGACTAATTTCCTGTTTCACTAAAGCCCCACAGCAGTCACAAATAAATTCTCGAAATAGTATATTTTAATAAGTCCGCTCCGCGCTGCTCTTAACTCCTGTCACAGTTCCCGACTGGCACTGTAATTCTAAATGTATTTTTGAACAGTCAAGTTGGTAAGGAAGCAGAAGTGAAGATGTCCCTGTTTGCTGACACCTCAGGCTAAGGCCCCATGTGGCACCGGGAAAGTGTATTTATATTCTCGTTAATATGCCGAGTTCAGGAGGAAGGGGAAAGGGGTGGGGGAGGTGGAGATTAACAACGGTTGCATCACCGTTTATTGAAGCATCTGACCGTGTTTGCCACTTTGATGCCAGGTGATGTGTTTATTTATAAATGGCATGTTAAACCTTCCCCTGGCACGGGCAAACCTGGTAAACTTGCGAAACGATTTTTTTTTTTTTTAAAAACCTGCCTCGTGCAGGGTCCCCCATGACCTGGGAACATCACAAAGTTCTTCGCAGCGAATGACATGCTGTAGCCATCCATCGCCTCAGCCAATTGATGCACAGCGTGATCCCGAAGAAGCGTATGAGATAATGGCACGTTAATCTGCTTTCTGGTGATGTTGGTTGAAGTGTGAGTGTTATTCAGGCCACCGGGGGAGCTACGTCGAAGAGGTAGGCTTGGTGGAGCAGGTTGAAAGGAGCAGAGGTGGGGAGGTTGAGGGAGGGAGGAAGTTATTGAAGCATCGGCGACACCTCTGTGAGGGGAATCTACGGGGGGGGGGGGGGGGGGGTCAAGGTACTATGTTATCTGGAGATGTTTGAACTGACTCAGTTGGGAGCAGCTTCGTACTGCGCCAGCCTGGTCCATGATGAATGGATCCTAAGCCAGATGGTGAAGGATTTTCTTGCGAGTTGCTTTATTTACAGCATTACACATCTATCTGCTAACCAAACCAGCATCTAATAATAATCTTTATAATAATAATAGTTTACTGTCACGAGTAGGCTTCAATGAAGTTACTGTGAAAAGCCCCTAGTCGCCACATTCCGGCGCCTGTTCGGGGAGGCCGGTACGGGAATTGAACCCGCGCTGCTGGCCTTGTGCTGCATTACAAGCCAGCTGTTTGGCCCACTGTGCTATCAAGGAGGCTCACATTAACACTGCAATGAAGTTACTGTGAAAATCCCCGAGTCGCCACACTCCGGCGCCTGTTCGGGTACACTGAGGGGGGATTCAGAACGTCAAATTCACCTAACAACCACGTCTTTCGGGACTTGTGGGAGGAAACTGGAGCGCCCGGAGGAAACCCACGCAGACACGGGGCGAATGTGTAGATTCCACACGGACAGTGACCCAAGTCGGGAATCGAACCCGGGACCCTGGCGCCGTGGAGCAACAGTGCTAGCAATCCCCTTTCTGTATTCCTTTGAGCAATCAGATAAGCAAGTGATTAACTTGTCAAACGGCATTGTAACAAAAGCAAAGCTTGAAAAGGAAACTTACCAAATTGAATCAAAATAGCTTTACTGGTGCTGGTGATGCACTCCCGGCCCTGCGGTACCCAGCGGTTGAGAGGACCTCGAGTGTACTGGTGGACACTGCCCGCTGCCTGGGCCTGTTATTGACTTGGCCACGCCCAGGAGAAAACAAAACTTCCTGGGGGAGTAACGAGCTCCACTCACTTCTTCCCACTGGAATGCATGTAGAATAAGAACATAAGAACTAGGAGCAGGAGTAGGCCATCTGGCCCCTCGAGCCTGCTCCGCCATTCAATGAGATCATGGCTGATCTTTTGTGGACTCAGCTCCACTTTCCGGCCCGAACACCATAACCCTTAATCCCTTTATTCTTCAAAAAACTATCTATCTTTGTCTTAAAAACATTTATGAAGGAGCCTCAACTGCTTCACTGGGTAAGGAATTCCATAGATTCACAACCCTTTGGGTGAAGAAGTTCCTCCAAAACTCAGTCCTAAATCTACTTCCCCTTATTTTGAGGCTATGCCCCCTAGTTCTGCTTTCACCCGCCAGGGGAAAAAACCTGCCCACATCTATCCTATCTATTCCCTTCATAATTTTAAATGTTTCTATAAGATCCCCCCTCATCCTTCTAAATTCCAACGAGTACAGTCCCAGTCTACTCAACCTCTCCTCATAATCCAACCCCTTCAGATCTGGGATTAACCTCGTAAATAAACCCTGATAAGGTGTCATGTAAATTCAGAGCTTTCCTTCCTCCACCCAACCTGCCGAATTGGCATCTGAAGCTTCAGCCTGTAATATTGACCCATCAACATGACAGGTCTGGATGATAGTGGGGTTGGGTTCCCAGAAGAAACATCTCAAGGTGAATGGGAGGAAGTGGCCTAATCTATCTGGGCTAGCCTTCAAGTAGCTTCCCTGATCGAGGTGAGTGGAGAGCAGCAATGGCGTTGAACATTGAGTCTCCTCAGTGGGGTGTGGATTCTTTGGAAGTTGAAAAGGCTCCAAGTTGGCACATCTAGAGACGAGAGCTAAGGACAAGCCCAGTCATCTGTTACAGACTCGGAAAACTATCTTCTGAGCAGCGTAGATGCACGGTGAGACAAGGCGAAACTGAGCCAGGTTAGGGACACACTGAGATAGGTAGGGCCAGACTGAAACAGGTATAGTTATCCAGAGACAGGCCGTTCCACACTGAGCCATGCAGGCCCACACAACGTCAGGTAGAGTCAGACTGAGACAGGCAGGGCAATGCTGAGCTAGGTGGGACGATGCCAAGCCAGGCAGGGCCATACTGAGTCAAGCAGGACCATAATGAGGAAGGTAGGACTATACTGAGCTAGTAAGATTCATATTGAACAAGGCAGGGCCAAACCAGATCAGGTCGGGCCATGCTCAGCCAGTAAGGTCCAGGTTGAGCCAGTTAGGACCACACTGAGTAAGACAGGTCCCTCATACCCAACGGCAGCACGGTAGCACAGTGGTTAGCACAGTTGCTTCACAGCTCCAGGGTCCCAGGTTCGATTCCCAGCTTGGGTCACTGTCTGTGCAGGGTCTGCACGTTCTCCCCGTGTGTGGGTGGGTTTCCTCCGGGTGCTCCGGTTTCCTCCCACAGTCCAAAGATGTGCAGGTTAGGTGGATTGGTCATGATAAATTGCCCTTCGTGTCGACAAACGTTAGGTGGGGTCATGGGGATGGGTTGGAGGTGGGGGGCTTAAGCGGGGTGCTCTTTCCAAGGGCTGGTGCAGACCCGATGGGCTGAATGGCCTCCTTCTGCACTGTAAACTCTATGATATTGAGCCAGGAAGGACCATACTGAGCCAGGCAGTCTATACTGAGTCAGGCAGGCCTATACTGAGGCAGGTAGGACCACACTGAGCAAGACAGAGCTATACTGAGTCAGGGAGGGCTGTACTGAGTCAGACAGGGCAATACTGAGGCAGGTAGGACCACACTGAGCAAGACAGAGCTATACTGAGTCAGGGAGGGCTGTACTGAGTCAAACAGGCTATACTGAGCCAGGCAGGCTATACTGAGGCAGGCAGGCTATACTGAGCCAGGCAGGCTATACTGAGGCAGGCAGGCTATACTGAGCCAGGCAGGCTATACTGAGGCAGGCAGGCTATACTGAGCCAGGTAGGCCTATACTGAGCCAGGCAGGCTATACTGAGCCAGGCAGGCTATACTGAGGCAGGTAGGACCACACTGAGCCAGGTAGGCCTATACTGAGCCAGGTAGGCTGTACTGAGTCAAACAGGCTATACTGAGCCAGGCAGGCCTATACTGAGCCAGGTAGGACCACACTGAGCCAGGCAGGCCTATACTGAGCCAGGTAGGACCACACTGAGCCAGGCAGGCCTATACTGAGCCAGGCAGGCCTATACTGAGCCAGGCAGGCCTATACTGAGCCAGGTAGGCTGTACTGAGTCAAACAGGCTATACTGAGCCAGGCAGGCCTATACTGAGCCAGGTAGGACCACACTGAGCCAGGCAGGCCTATACTGAGCCAGGTAGGACCACACTGAGCCAGGCAGGCCTATACTGAGCCAGGCAGGCCTATACTGAGCCAGGCAGGCCTATACTGAGCCAGGCAGGCCTATACTGAGCCAGGCAGGCCTATACTGAGTCAGGGAGGGCTGTACTGAGTCAAACAGGCTATACTGAGCCAGGCAGGCCTATACTGAGCCAGGCAGGCTATACTGAGCCAGGTAGGCCTATACTAAGCCAGGCAGGCCTATACTGAGCCAGGTAGGCCTATACTGAGCCAGGTAGGCTATACTGAGCCAGGTAGGCCTATACTGAGCCAGGCAGGCTTTACTGAGCCAGGTAGGACCACACTGAGCCAGGCAGGCCTATACTGAGCCAGGTAGGCTATACTGAGCCAGGCAGGCTATACTGAGCCAGGCAGGCTATACTAAGCCAGGCAGGCTATACTGAGCCAGGCAGGCCTATACTGAGCCAGGTAGGCTATACTGAGCCAGGCAGGCTATACTGAGCCAGGTAGGCCTATACTGAGCCAGGTAGGCTATACTAAGCCAGGCAGGCTATACTGAGCCAGGTAGGCTATACTGAGGCAGGCAGGCTATACTGAGCCAGGCAGGCCTATACTGAGCCAGGTAGGCTATACTGAGCCAGGTAGGCTATACTGAGCCAGGCAGGCTATACTGAGCCAGGTAGGCCTATACTGAGCCAGACAGGCTATACTGAGCCAGGCAGGCCTATACTAAGGCAGGCAGGCTATACTAAGGCAGGCAGGCTATACTGAGGCAGGCAGGCTATACTGAGTCAGACAGGCTATACTGAGCCAGGCAGGCTATACTGAGCCAGGTAGGCTATACTGAGCCAGACAGGCTATACTGAGCCAGGTAGGCTATACTGAGCCAGGTAGGCTATACTGAGCCAGGTAGGCCTATACTGAGCCAGGTAGGCTATACTGAGCCAGGTAGGCCTATACTGAGCCAGGCAGGCTTTACTGAGGCAGGTAGGACCACACTGAGCCAGGTAGGCTATACTGAGGCAGGCAGGCTATACTGAGGCAGGCAGGCCTATACTGAGCCAGGTAGGACCATACTGAGCCAGGCAGGCTATACTGAGCCAGGCAGGCTATACTGAGCCAGGCAGGCTATACTAAGCCAGGCAGGCTATACTGAGCCAGGCAGGCCTATACTGAGCCAGGTAGGCTATACTGAGCCAGGCAGGCTATACTGAGCCAGGTAGGCCTATACTGAGCCAGGTAGGCTATACTAAGCCAGGCAGGCTATACTGAGCCAGGTAGGCTATACTGAGGCAGGCAGGCTATACTGAGCCAGGCAGGCCTATACTGAGCCAGGTAGGCTATACTGAGCCAGGTAGGCTATACTGAGCCAGGCAGGCTATACTGAGCCAGGTAGGCCTATACTGAGCCAGACAGGCTATACTGAGCCAGGCAGGCCTATACTAAGGCAGGCAGGCTATACTAAGGCAGGCAGGCTATACTGAGGCAGGCAGGCTATACTGAGTCAGACAGGCTATACTGAGCCAGGCAGGCTATACTGAGCCAGGTAGGCTATACTGAGCCAGGTAGGCGATACTGAGCCAGGTAGGCCTATACTGAGCCAGGTAGGCTATACTGAGCCAGGTAGGCCTATACTGAGCCAGGCAGGCTTTACTGAGGCAGGTAGGACCACACTGAGCCAGGCAGGCTATACTGAGCCAGGCAGGCTATACTGAGCCAGGTAGGCTATACTGAGCCAGGCAGGCTATACTGAGCCAGGTAGGCTATACTGAGGCAGGCAGGCTATACTGAGGCAGGCAGGCCTATACTGAGCCAGGTAGGACCATACTGAGCCAGGCAGGCTATACTGAGCCAGGCAGGCTATACTGAGCCAGTCAGGCTATACTGAGCCAGGTAGGACCATACTGAGCCAGGCAGGCTATACTGAGCCAGGCAGGCTATACTGAGCCAGGCAGGCCTATACTGAGCCAGGTAGGCTATACTGAGCCAGGCAGGCTATACTGAGCCAGGCAGGCCTATACTGAGCCAGGTAGGCTATACTGAGGCAGGCAGGCTATACTGAGGCAGGCAGGCTATACTGAGCCAGGTAGGCCTATACTGAGCCAGGCAGGCTATACTGAGCCAGGCAGGCTATACTGAGGCAGGTAGGCTATACTGAGCCAGGCGGGCTATACTGAGGCAGGCAGGCTATACTGAGCCAGGTAGGACCATACTACTGAGCCCAGAAGGTCCACTGTGCCTTATGACACGGTTGATGAGCACTCAGTCAATTTGGTGTCTGCATGACACTTGGGAGGGTTGAAGCTTCAACTTGGTGCTGGATTCCCTCATTTCCAAGAAGCAATGAAGCATTTATACAACAATAAATATAAAGCAAACTGAACAGAAAATGTTGGATAAACACAGCAGGTCTGCTAGCATCTGTGGAGAGAGTAACCGAGTTAACGGTTCAAGTCCATATGACCCTTCGGTTCAGAAATGGGATGGATTATTACCGATGGAAAGGGGATGAGCTAGAATGAATGGTCAGGGATAAGTTGGAGCTAAGGACAGACTGATAAGTATGTCACTGAGGTAAGCCAACGGGCTGTTAATGGTGACGATAAGGACTGAAGAGTGTTAATGGTGGCAAAGGTCGGATAGTAGAAGAGGTTAATAGGAGGACAAAGGTCAATGGGAGCAAAACGGAACAGGAAGGGACGGTGGCCGTGTGGGGAGGGACGGGTTGTGTTGGGACAAGCCGGAGAGACCAAACAACCCCAGACAAAAAGGGCAGTCAAGATGGAGGGGCAAAGTTCGCAGTCTGAAGGTCGGAATTTATTGCCTATAATTGCCCCTGAACTGAGTGTTGAACAAGCTCATTTCAGAGGGCAGTTAAAAGTCAATCACTGTGGGTCTGGAGTCACATGTAGGCCAGGCCGGGTAAGGGAGGCAGATTTCCTTCCCTGATGAACATTAGTGAACCAGATGGGATTTTCATGAATCTATGATACTTTCATGGTCACCGTTGCTGTGACTGGTTTTATATTCCAAACTTATTAATCAAACTTAAATTCCCCCGGCTGCTGTGGCGGGATTTGAACCTGTGTCCCCAGAAAACCCAATCCGGGTGCCCTGGATTACTAGCCCAGTGACATGATCATTACACCACTGTCTCCTGCTCTTCTGCCATTCTGGTTGCTCTGTACCTCATTCAATGCCTGTGTCCATATCCCTTCACAGCCTTCCCCAACACATGTTTCTCCAATCCTGGCCCAGTGACTCGCGACTGCGGTTCCCAAAAATTCCGTCTTAGCAGTGAGGAAGGGGAATTTGGCGCTTGTGGAGTTTGACAGCCCCAACTCGGTAATACCTCAGTTCCGCGTGGAAGATTTCTCCAAGTGAGGGGTGGGGTAGGGGGCTGCGGGGTGGGACATTCGTCCAAAATTGGGCTGGGCCCAAAATCCAACGCGCCTATGATCGTGCTGCTGTTACCTACTGAACCAACGTGTTAGCTGCTTTGAAAACAGCTTCGGAGGATTGACGCTGAGCGCTGCTACGATTGACCCTCCACAGAAGCTGTTACCCTCTCCAGGCAACATCGTTCAATTTAAACCAGAGCCCTGGGGCACACTCAAGCTACAATTTTCCTATTCTTTGGTCTCAGTTAGGCACAAGTTTAACGGCTGCTCTCCTGACCCAGAAACCATTTGAGGGATGTTTGAGCAGAGATGACGTTGCGTAAAAAAAATCAATGTGAAATTTCTCACCTTGCATGAGAACGATATGACACAGATTTCAGGTTTTGAACAAGTAATGCGAGGTGGACGTGAGGAAGAAATATTTTACTGAGTGATTGGTGAAGATCTGGAACTCACTGCCCATGAGGGTGATGGAAGCATAGATGATCAATGATTTCAAAAGGACGTTGGATGGGCACTTGAGGGCTACGGGGATTAGAGTGGCGAATCAGACCAATTTGATCTACAAAGAGTCAGACTGCACTCAATGGGCTGAATGGTCACCTTCTGTGCTATAATGCCCCTCATAATAGATGGAAGAAACATCTGCCTGGACTCAGTAGATCAGCCAGCATCTGTGGAGAGAGAAACAGAGTTAATGTGGTAGTATGACTAGGGGTATTACGGTACCTGAAAGTGTGAGCTGCCATTGGTGCAGAGGACTCGCTGCCCATTGGCCCAGGTATGTCATGTGCCTCTCAGCCGATTGGCTGAGAGGTAGGTAGCTCCGCCTACGAGGCGGGGTATAAGAGCCCGTGTTCCCCGGCAGTCTGCCATTCTTCTGTACGTCTGCTGCCGGGTCCAATTCTTGTGTATTAAAGCCTATCGTTCGGACTTTATCTACGTTTCGTGTCCATTGATTGTGCATCAGTTAATATTTTGAGTCCATCAGGCCCTTCTCCAGAACTGAAGGGGGGTAGAAATGGGATGAATTGTAGAGTTAGAGAGGTGGGCGGAAGAGGTAGGGTGGAGGAGGTGGGCCAGAATTTGGAACAAAGGAGAGATTGACAAACGTGTCATGGACATAAGATACAGGGTAGTGTTGATGGTGCGTTTGAGGACTGAAGGGTATTAATTGTGTCAACAGCTAAAGTAATAAAGGTAAGGTTCCACCCTTCTCTCACGGATACTTACTTTTCCTTTCTTGACCTCTCCAACTCCATTCTGGGCATAGGTCGACCACCAATATCCATTACCAACTCATCAACTCCCACAGCTACTTTGATTATAGCTCCTCACACCCCACTCCCTGTCAGCATCCCATCCCATTCTCCCAGATTCTCCGCCGCCGTCACATCTGCTCGAATTATGCCACCTTCGAAAACAGTGTTCCGGTTATGTTTGCCTCTTTCCTGCCACTGTGGTTGACATGGCACACACTGTGTTTGACCCATCTCACAAACCTTGGCCCTCACCCCTATCCCTCTCTCCTCGGGCCTTGACAGGTGCCCCCTTTTCCTCACATTCAAAGGAAGATCCTCTGCAATTGCTGCCAGCTCCAGCATGAGCCACTGCTAAACTCATCTTCCCCTCACCTCTCCCCCCCCCCCTCCTCATCAACATTCTGCAGGGGCCACTCCTTCCGTGAAACCTCGGTCTAACCCTCCATCATCCCCTAACTTTCATCCACTTCAAATGGCACCTTCCCTTCCAATTTCTATATTTTGTATTTGTTCCTGGGACGTGGGCATTACCGGCTGTGCCAGCATTTATTGCCCATCCCTAATTGCCCTTTCGTGGGTCTGGAGTCACATGTAGGCCAGACCATGTAAGGGTGACAGATTTCCTTCCCTAAAGGACATTAGTGAACCAGATGGGTTTTTACGACAATGGTTTCATGGTCAACATTAGGCTTTTATTCCAGATTTCATTTTTATTGAATTCAGATTTCCCCATCTGCAGTGGTGGGATTTGAACCTGGGTCCCCAGAGCATTACTCTTGGTCTCTAGTTTACTAGTCCAGTGACAATACCACTACGCCACCGCCTCCCTCCTGTTGTAGAAGGTGTAACTCCTTGCCCTTTACCTCCTTCCACCTCACTGTTCAAGGCAACATGTTTCAGGACATGCAGCATGTCACTTGCCCCTCCTTCAATTTGGTCTACCCAATGCAGAACTGCTCCACATTGGAGAGATTAAATGCAGCCTGGGTGGTCGCTTTGCGGAACACCTTCGCTCCGTCCCCAACCCTCCTGTCGCTTCTGCTTTCAACTCATCACCTTGATCTCAGGCCCACATGTCCATCCTCAGCCTGCTGCAGTGCCCGACGCAAACCGGAAGGACGACACCTTCCCATTCGGCACAGAACAGCTTGCTGCACTCAACATTTGAGGTCAACATCTTTAGACTGTGAACTTTCCCCTCCCTCTTGACGTCCCCCATTTTTGTTGTTTGTTGTTTTCTGTTATTTGGTTTCCTTGGTTTGTCCCAGCACGCCGCCTCCGTGTGGCCACAAGACCAGGCTTACTCCCAATGAGCACTGACCCCTGTCCTCCTATTGACATATTCTGTCATCCGACCTTTGCCACTATCCGCAGTCCTTGACCCTTCCTGGCACCACTGGCACGTGGCTTTACGTCATGTCCAACGACACCGTTGTTCCGAGCTATCCCCTTTCCTTCTATTCTGCCCCACCTCCCCCCGCCTGCCCCTCCAACCGGACAATTCATCACATTCCTCCCCCTCTGTAGTTCTGTCGTAGGGTCATTCGGACTCGAGACGTTCAGTCTGTTTCTCTCTGCACAGACCTGCTGAGCATTTCCAACGTTTCTGATGAGCCATCAATTGCACGAGAGACGAGTTGCTTTACAAAAGTTAGGCTTTAATAAACTAGAACTTAGCCCTGCGGTTGTCTACAATAAAATGGACGACCGCCGGGCGTTTGACTATTTATACCTCGGCAAGGAGGCGTGGTTAACTCAGCCTCTCGACCAATCGGTCGAGAGGCACATGACCGACCAGGGCCAATGGTAAGCCGGTGTTCTGCCCCAATGGCAGACAGGTATGCAAATCATATCACCACAGTTTCTATTCGTTACTTCCGGGCTCCGCAGCATCTTATTTTTACTTAGTGTCCGTGCAGTCGGGGGATGATCAGTGAGATTGCATGTGGGCATTTTCGAAATGAAGTTCGACAAATGCATTCCTGCAGCTACTGATGCTGAATTTGGAAAGGTTTAATGTTGGGACCGTTTATCACTGTGAATAGACGGGGTTTAACAATAGATCTCTACATTAGCACCAGTAGCAAAGGTCGATGGAAGGGGACATGAATCAGTTCAGTTAAAACCAGTTCTTCTCTGCGGATCAACTAAACATCAAGGTTAAATGTGGGTCACAGCAGAGTGAAAGGTTAAGGCAGTTGTATCAGTAAAGGCTTTTTGAATTGTTTATGCTGCACAAATATAAAGAGTTAATGTCAGTGCTGGGACTATTCTGTTGGAAGGATTCATTGCAGCGGAGTGCATCAAACAATGTTAATGTGAATGTTGGACAAAAAGCGTAACAAAACGACAATTTCTCACTCGAGTGCTGATGGTGGTTGACCTGACGGTTTATCATTATGATGTGAAGTCTTAATGTTGGGGTTGCGTATCACTGCAGTTTAAAGCAGGCCTGATGTCCAATTCCAATCACCTCTTCTTGGGCGGTACCTCAGGGTCGAGGGTTCGGCGGAGGCTGAATAGTCCGAACCTGGATCGGCAGACTCTGCCACAGGTTTGGCAGGTGGTGTTCGATGAGGTGGGACGCTCTCTTTTCAGCTCGGAATCCGCGTGCTCCACCCTGCGCCGATCGAGGTAATTGACGCCCCCGCAGATGCTTCTTCCCCAACGTGCGATTTAAGGCAAGCGATTCCCACGTGTCAATGTGGATGTTCCATTTATTTAGGGAGGCTTTCAGAGTGTCCTTGTTGCCCCTACCCGCCTACTGATCACTCGGAGGAGAGCGCTTGTTTTGGGAGTCTTGTGTTGGGCATGCGGGTAATGTGGCCCACCCACCCACAGCTGGTCGAGCGTGATCAGTGCCTCAATACTGGGGATATTGGCCTGGGAGAGGACGTGTGGTGATATGCATCACTGTAAATACACAAGGGGTTAATGTAAACACACTACACCTAGCTAGACACCAGAGACATGACACACACACATTCCACCAATAGGCCAGCAAGATAGGACACGACCAATGGGTATTCACGATACACACAGAGGTGACACTACCACAGGAGGGCATTACACCAACCCCTATATAAAGGACACAGCACACATGATCTTCCTCTTTCCAGTGGAGACACTCAGTGAGTACAGACACAGGGTTGATTCAACATCACACCCACCACGTGGATTGTAGCAGACTGGTTATCAGTCTGAGTAGCTATAGCAGGATTAACAGGAGAGTCGAATCCAAGTAGGAGAATTGTTAGCAGTTTAATAAATGTGTTAAAGCTATCTCCAAGTCTGAACCTTCCTTTATGCACATCAAGAAAGCAGCTTATGCTACATCAAGAGCATAACAAAACAGACGCCCACATTGGTACGCCTATCCTGCCAATGGAAGGATATTGCGGAGGCAAACATTGATGTTTTCTCTCCAGGGATTTGAGGTGTCTGCTGTACATTGTCCATGTTCCTGATGCACACAGGAGCTGGGCTGCTCTGTAGACCGTAAGCTTGCTACTGGACTTCAGGTCTCCGTGTTTGAACAGACAGTTCTTCAGGCTACTGAAGAACGTAGTGGCGCATCGGAGTCGAGGCTGCATTTTATCATCAATCTCTGCGTGGAGGCTCTCGAGGTACGGGATATTATTGGATTGGATTTTGTTTATTGTCACGTGTACCGAGGTACAGTGGAAAGTATTTTTCTGTGAGCAGCTCAACAGATCATTAAGTACATGGGAAGAAAAGGGAATAAAAGAAAATACATAATAGGGCAACACAAGCTACACAATATAACTACATAACACCGGCATCGGATGAAGCATACAGGGTGTAGTGTTAATGAGGTCAGTCCATAAGAGGGTCATTTAGGAGTCTGGTAACAGCGGGGAAGAAGCTGTTTTTGAGTCTGTTTGTGCGAGTTCTCAGACTTCTGTATCTCCTGCCCGATGGAAGAAGTTGGAAGAGTGAGTAAGCCGGGTGGGAGGGATCCTTGATTATGCTGCCCGCTTTCCCCCGGCAGCGGGAGGTGTAGATGGAATCAATGGATGGGAGGCAGGTTCGTGTGATGGACTGGGCTGTGTTCACGACTCTCTGAAGTTTCTTGCGGTCTTGGGCTGAGCAGTTGCCATACCAGGCTGTGATGCAGCCCGATAGGATGCTTTCTATGGTGCACCTGTAAATGTTGGCAAGAGTTAACGTGGACATGCCGAATTTCCTTAGTTTCCAGAGGACGCATAGGCGCTGTGGCGCTTTCTTGGTGGTAACGTCACCGTGGGTGGACCAGGACAGATTTTTGGAGATGTGTACCCCTAGGAATTTGAAGCTGCTAACTGTCTCCACCTTGGCCCTGTTTATGCTGACAGGGGTGTGTACAGTGCTTTGCTTCCTGAAGTCAATGACCAGCTCTTTAGTTTTGCTGGCATTAAGGGGGAGATTGTTGTCGCTGCACCACTCCACTAGGTTCTCTATCTCCCTCCTGTATTCTGACTCGTCGTTATTCGAGATCCGGCCCACTATGGTCGTATCGTCAGCAAACTTGTAGATGGAGTTGGAACCAAATTTTGCCATGCAGTCATGTGTGTACAGGAAGTAGTGTAGGGGGCTAAGTATGCAGCCTTGCGGGGCCCCGGTATTGAGGACTATTGTGGAGGAGGTGGTGGTGTTTATTCTTACTGATTGTGGTCTGTGGGTCAGAACGTTGAGGAACCAGTTGCAGAGTGAGGAGCCAAGTCCTAGGTTTTGGAGCTTTGATATGAGCTTGGCTGGGATTATAGTGTTGAAGGCGGAGCTGTAGTCAATAAATAGGAGTCTGATGTAGGAGTCCTTGTTGTCGAGATGTTCCAGGGATGAGTGTAGGGCCAGGGAGATGGCATCTGCTGTGGACCGGTTGCGGCGGTATGCGAATTGTCAAGGCATTCTGGGAGTATGGAGGTGAGCGCTTCATGACCAACCTCTCGAAGTACTGCACATCGTCCATGGGTCTTGATGGTGGGGGGTCAGTTTAAAGTGGCAGGAACAGGATGGTGGAGAACATTTATTTCCGAATATTTAATCTGAGGCCCCACGGGCACCTGAGCCAATAATTCTGAAGCATTAGTGTCAGACTGTTGATCATTGTGGTGCAAGGGTTCATGTCAGCGCTCTGTATCGCTGAATTTTAAGTCGTTAATGTCATGGTTTTTGGTAGGATAATCAAAAGGTACTTTGAGGGTCAGTGCAATGTGAAGGGTTAATGCTAGTCTGTGGATCAGTGCAATGTGAAGGGGTAATTTTAATCTGAGGATCAGTGCAGTGCAAGGGGTTAATGTTCGCCTGTGGATCAGTGTCCCATGAAGAATTAATGTTAATCTGTGGATCAGTGTATCGTGAAGGATTAATGTTAATTTGTTGATCAGTGTGCAGTGAAGGATTAATGTTAATCTGTCAATCAGTGTACTGTGAAGAGTTAATGTCAGTCAGTCAATCAGAGCGTTGTAAAGGGTTAAAGCAAGTCTGTGGATCAGAGCATTGCGAAGTGTTAATTTTAGTCTGAGGATCAATGCAATTTCAAAGGGTTCATGCAAGGCTGAGGAGCTGGGAAGGGTGAATGTTTAACCTCAGTGTGTGGATATTACAGTTTGAAGGGTAAATGTTAGTCTGCAGATCAGTGCAGTGTGAAGGGTTAATGTTAGCCTGTGGGTCAGTGCAGTGTGAAGGGTTAATGTTAGTCTGCAGATCAGTGCAGTGTGAAGGGTTAATGTTAGTCTGCAGATCAGGGCAGTGTGAAGGGTTAATGTTAGCCTGTGGATCAGTGCAGTGTGAAGGGTTAATGTTAGCCTGTGGATCAGTGCAGTGTGAAGGGGTAATGTTAGCCTGTGGGTCAGTGCAGTGTGAAGGGTTAATGTTAGCCTGGGGATCAGTGCAGTGTGAAGGGTTAATGTTAGCCTGTGGATCAGTGCAGTGTGAAGGGTTAATGTTAGCCTGTGGGTCAGGGCAGTGTGAAGGGTTAATGTTAGTCTGTGGATCAGTGCAGTGTGAAGGGTTAATGTTAGCCTGTGGATCAGTGCAGTGTGAAGGGTTAATGTTAGCCTGTGGATCAGTGCAGTGTGAAGGGTTAATGTTAGCCTGTGGATCAGTGCAGTGTGAAGGGTTAATGTTAGCCTGTGGATCAGTGCAGTGTGAAGGGTTAATGTTAGTCTGTGGATCAGTGCAGTGAGAAGGGTTAATGTTAGCCTGGGGATCAGTGCAGTGTGAAGGGTTAATGTTAGCCTGTGGATCAGTGCAGTGTGAAGGGTTAATGTTAGCCTGTGGGTCAGGGCAGTGTGAAGGGTTAATGTTAGTCTGTGGATCAGTGCAGTGTGAAGGGTTAATGTTAGCCTGTGGATCAGTGCAGTGTGAAGGGTTAATGTTAGCCTGTGGATCAGTGCAGTGTGAAGGGTTAATGTTAGCCTGTGGATCAGTGCAGTGTGAAGGGTTAATGTTAGCCTGTGGATCAGTGCAGTGTGAAGGGTTAATGTTAGTCTGTGGATCAGTGCAGTGAGAAGGGTTAATGTTAGCCTGTGGATCAGTGCAGTGTGAAGGGTTAATGTTAGCCTGTGGGTCAGTGCAGTGTGAAGGGTTAATGTTAGCCTGTGGATCAGTGCAGTGTGAAGGGTTAATGTTAGTCTGTGGGTCAGTGCAGTGAGAAGGGATAATGTTAGTCTGTGGGTCAGGACAGTGTGAAGGGTTAATGTTAGCCTGTGGATCAGTGCAGTGTGAAGGGTTAATGTTAGCCTGTGGATCAGTGCAGTGTGAAGGGTTAATGTTAGCCTGTGGATCAGTGCAGTGAGAAGGGTTAATGTTAGCCTGTGGATCAGTGCAGTGTGAAGGGATAATGTTAGCCTGTGGGTCAGGGCAGTGTGAAGGGTTAATGTTAGTCTGTGGATCAGTGCAGTGTGAAGGGTTAATGTTAGTCTCTGGGTCAGTGCAGTGTGAAGGGTTAATGTTAGCCTGTGGATCAGTGCAGTGTGAAGGGTTAATGTTAGTCTGTGGATCAGTGCAGTGTGAAGGGTTAATGTTAGTCTCTGGGTCAGTGCAGTGTGAAGGGTTAATGTTAGCCTGTGGATCAGGGCAGTGTGAAGGGTTAATGTTAGTCTGTGGGTCAGTGCAGTGTGAAGGGTTAATGTTAGCCTGTGGATCAGTGCAGTGTGAAGGGTTAATGTTAGCCAGTGGGTCAGTGCAGTGTGAAGGGTTAATGTTAGCCTGTGGATCAGTGCAGTGTGAAGGGTTAATGTTAGTCTGTGGGTCAGTGCAGTGTGAAGGGTTAATGTTAGCCTGTGGATCAGTGCAGTGTGAAGGGTTAATGTTAGTCTGTGGGTCAGTGCAGTGTGAAGGGTTAATGTTAGCCTGTGGATCAGTGCAGTGTGAAGGGTTAATGTTAGCCAGTGGGTCAGTGCAGTGTGAAGGGTTAATGTTAGCCTGTGGATCAGTGCAGTGTGAAGGGTTAATGTTAGCCTGTGGATCAGTGCAGTGTGAAGGGTTAATGTTAGTCTGTGGGTCAGGACAGTGTGAAGGGTTAATGTTAGTCTGTGGGTCAGGGCAGTGTGAAGGGTTAATGTTAGCCTGTGGATCAATGCAGTGTGAAGGGTTAATGTTAGTCTGTGGGTCAGGGCAGTGTGAAGGGTTAATGTTAGTCTGTGGATCAGTGCAGTGTGAAGGGTTAATGTTAGCCTGTGGATCAGTGCAGTGTGAAGGGTTAATGTTAGCCTGTGGATCAGTGCAGTGTGAAGGGTTAATGTTAGTCTGTGGATCAGTGCAGTGTGAAGGGATAATGTTAGCCTGTGGATCAGGGCAGTGTGAAGGGTTAATGTTAGCCTGTGGATCAGTGCAGTGTGAAGGGTTAATGTTAGTCTGTGGGTCAGGACAGTGTGAAGGGATAATGTTAGTCTGTGGGTCAGTGCAGTGTGAAGGGTTAATGTTAGTCTGTGGGTCAGTGCAGTGTGAAGGGATAATGTTAGTCTGTGGGTCAGTGCAGTGTGAAGGGTTAATGTTAGCCTGTGGATCAGTGCAGTGTGAAGGGTTAATGTTAGTCTGTGGGTCAGTGCAGTGTGAAGGGTTAATGTTAGTCTCTGGGTCAGTGCAGTGTGAAGGGATAATGTTAGTCTGTGGGTCAGTGCAGGGTGAAGGGTTAATGTTAGTATGTGGATCAGTGCAGTGTGAAGGGTTAATGTTAGTCTGTGGGTCAGTGCAGTGTGAAGGGTTAATGTTAGTATGTGGATCAGTGCAGTGTGAAGGGTTAATGTTAGCCTGTGGATCAGGGCAGTGTGAAGGGTTAATGTTAGTCTGTGGGTCAGTGCAGTGTGAAGGGTTAATGTTAGTATGTGGATCAGTGCAGTGTGAAGGGTTAATGTTAGCCTGTGGATCAGTGCAGTGTGAAGGGTTAATGTTAGTCTGTGGGTCAGTGCAGTGTGAAGGGTTAATGTTAGTCTCTGGGTCAGTGCAGTGTGAAGGGTTAATGTTAGCCTGTGGGTCAGTGCAGTGTGAAGGGTTAATGTTAGCCTGTGGGTCAGTGCAGTGTGAAGGGTTAATGTTAGTCTCTGGGTCAGTGCAGTGTGAAGGGTTAATGTTAGCCTGTGGGTCAGTGCAGTGTGAAGGGTTAATGTTAGCCTGTGGGTCAGTGCAGTGTGAAGGGTTAATGTTAGTCTCTGGGTCAGTGCAGTGTGAAGGGTTAATGTTAGCCTGTGGGTCAGTGCAGTGTGAAGGGTTAATGTTAGCCTGTGGATCAGTGCAGTGTGAAGGGTTAATGTTAGCCTGTGGGTCAGTGCAGTGTGAAGGGTTAATGTTAGCCTGTGGGTCAGTGCAGTGTGAAGGGTTAATGTTAGCCTGTGGATCAGTGCAGTGTGAAGGGTTAATGTTAGCCTGTGGATCAGTGCAGTGTGAAGGGTTAATGTTAATCTGTGGATCAGTGCAGTGTGAAGGGTTAATGTTAATCTGCAGATCAGTGCAGTGTGAAGGGTTAATAATCCACTGTATATCACTTTTGATAAGAAGTTAATAATAGGTCTGTCATTCCTTTGATAACAATGATTAACATTGGGACTATAAATTGTCCTATTCGGTTATTTGCAGACATGTCTATCAATCTGGCATGAAGGGTTCATGTCAGGTGTGTACATCATTGTCGCATTAAAGCTGATTGAAATGTTTGTGATCTCCAACGTACAATGTTGTGGTACACTCAATGTGTCGGGTTCAGTCCACCGAGGATGATTGTCCTACACAGGGTTATGTATCGTTGCCACGTAAAGAGTTAATGAATGCGGCATTCATATTGTCATCAAGACACTACTTATAACACAAACGGTTAATATCTTAACTATTGTAGTTCAAAGGCATAACATCAGCGCTATTGGCCATTGCAGGGTTAAGGGCTGACGCAGGAGTATTAATATGTAGCATAAAGGGTTAATATCAGATCTATGGATCCATTTATTGTCAGATGTTAATGTCAGCCTTGATCACTCTGGTAGGGTCAGTCTTGTACTTCACTGTAATATAATTGGTTAATCTCGGGATTGTTGGTCATTGTAGCTTTAAGGGTTAATGAGCGTACTGTGAATCATGGTACTAAAAGCGTTGATGTCAGATTGTGCAACGCAGAAGGAGGCCATTCAGCCCAACTAGCCTGTGCTGGCCCAAAAGCAAAATACTGCAGATGCTGGAAATCTGAATTAAAAACAGATGACGATAATTATACCAACAGCCTGGGTTCAATTCCCATACTGGCTGAGGTTCTTCATGAAAGCCCCGTCTTCTCAACCTTACCCCTCATCCTGAGGTATGGTGACCTCACGTTAAATCACCACTAGTCAGCTCTCCCCCTGAAAGGGAAAAATGTTTTCTGGGGCAATAGTGACTTTACTTAATATTGGTCTGCCCTCTTATAAAAGATTACCTCCCTGTTGCCTCGTCAATGTTTATAATAATCTTACAAGTAAACTTACTTTGCAAATAAATAAAAAATAAATAATCTTTTATTGGCACAAGTAAGCTAACATTAACACTACAATGAAGTTACTGTGAAAATCCCCTCGTCGCCACACTCCGGCCCCTGTTCGGGTACAAAGAGGGAGAATTCAGAATCTCCAATTCACCTAACAAGCACGTCTCTTGGGTATTGTGGGAGGAAACCGGAGCACCCGGAGGAAACCCACGCAGACACGGGGAGAACGTGCAAACTCTGCACAGCCAGTGACCCAAGCCAGGAATCGAACCTGGGACCCTGAAGCTGTGAAGCAGTAGTGCTATCCACTGTGCTACCGTGCCGCCCCTCTCAATCAAAGATCGGTCATCAGGTTACATTTGTGGGAGCTTGACGCACACACACATTGAATGCCATGTACAGTCTGCACCCTCTCCCCGTGCCTGTGTGGGTTTCCTCCGGGAGCTCCGGTTCCCTCCCTCAGTCCAAAGACGAAGAGGTTGGGTGGATTGGACGTGATAAATTGCCCTTTAGTGTCCAACGGCTAGGTGGGGGGTTACAGGGTATAGGGCGGGGACGTGGGATTAGATAGGGTGCTCTTTCAGAGAGCCGGTGCAGACCCGATGGGCCGAATGGCCTCCGTCTGCGACGTCGGGCTTCTGTGATTCTACAATGACAACATCAAAGTGCCTGAAGGA
This sequence comes from Scyliorhinus canicula, assembly GCF_902713615.1. Classification (NCBI taxonomy): domain Eukaryota; kingdom Metazoa; phylum Chordata; class Chondrichthyes; order Carcharhiniformes; family Scyliorhinidae; genus Scyliorhinus; species Scyliorhinus canicula. The sequence continues at coordinate 18,144,905 of NC_052170.1, read as the reverse complement.
ATCGTGAGGCCACGCAAGGCTTATTTTGTTTTGATAGAAAGGGTTAAAGCCAGAGTGTGCGGATCTCTCTTGAATCCAGGGTTAACATCAGGAGCTGTGTGTTACTGCAGTGTAAAAAGGGTTAATACAAAATCAGAGCATCAATGCTGATCGGCACAGACCATTGTATAAAAAAGGTTAATATCAGAGCTTTTGATCACAGTAATATAACGTTGAACGACTGGGTCTGTGGACCATCCTCGGAAGTGGCTTTGATATGGGGGCTGTTGTGCACTCTTAAAAGGGTTAATGTCCGTGTTCCTGATCACTGTAGTTTAAAGGTGCAAGAATTAATTGTCGAATCAAACACAAATATTGAGGTGATTCACTCACCCGCGCAGGCGTTTCAATCTGAAGGAGAGTCTGACAAATCACAATGCTCATTTTTTGTTGTGATCTGACACTGTTCAGCCAGCCCACTCCATTGCTCCCTCTTGACTGAGCTACACCTTGCTGACTTACACAATACACAATTTACAGTGCAGAAGCAGGCCATTCGGCCCATCGAGTCTGCACCGGCTCTTGGAAAGAGCACCCAACCCAAGGTCAACACCTCCACCCTATCCCCATAGCCCAGTAACCCCCACCCAACACTGACGCCAATTTTGGACACTAAGGGCAATTTATCATGGCCAATCCACCTAACCTGCGCATCTTTGGACTGTGGGAGAAAACCGGAGCACCCGGAGGAAACCCACGCACACACGGGGAGGATGTGCAGACTCCGCACAGACAGTGACCCAAGCTGGAATCGAACCTGGGACCCTGGAGCTGTGAAGCAATTGTGATATCCACAATGCTACCGTGCTGACTTGAGGTGGTGCTGCCTCCTCTGCAGCCTTTTCGGATCCTGTGCTTGGGCCAACCCTGAGGCAAATTTGCTTCGGGCTGCGTTGGACGTCTGACGACGGATGGGACTTGGGAGCCCAAGTGAAACGTCTGGGAGCGTGTGATGTCCAGAGCTCTCGTTACCGCACGGATGGCAAGCTACTTTTCCCAGCTCCACACTCTGTCCTGGCCTCCGTCAGGCGGGCTGCAACCCAGACCACCTTCCTTCCTCAGGAGGGGGTGGGGGGGGGGGGGGGGGGGGGGGGAAAGGGCAAGAGGGTGGAGGTCATGGGTGGTGATGTGCTGAGGGGTAACTCGGGACCTGGCAGAACCTTCGACGCCAATCCTCGCAGTGCTATATCTCTGGAATGAAATGCTGCTCGGGGGGAAGATCTTCACGGTGGGCAAGACCCTTTAAGTGAAAGGTGCCAGCCTAATATAATCCCACTTAGAGAAGCAGAGTCAGACCATTAACCCCCCTGAAGCCATCTCAGTCTTTTAATTGTGGACGGGATAACATTATTTCCCTTGGCGGAGAGTTCTAGAGCCAGGGACATACATTCAAGAGCAGAGGCAGAAGGTGTAGAGGGGACGTGAGAAAGAGGCAGAGACCCTAAACTCTTTTAAAAAGTACCTGGATCTGTTTCTTAAGTGCTGGAAGCTACGGGGCTATGGACCGGATGCAGGAAGGTGGGATTAGAAAAGAACACCTGGGTGTCCTTGGGCTGGCATGGACGAGATGGGCCGAATGGCCTCTTTCTGTGCTGTAACGTTTCGATGGTTCTATGGTTCTAATTAGATCATGGCTGCTGTGTTCCCCCGCTCCACGTTTCCGCCCTTTGATCCCATATCCTTCGATACTCTGGGCCAACAAAAATCTACTCGATCTCAGTCTTGGAGGCTCCAAGGAAGAGATAGATAATTGTTTATATTTTAATGGCATCAAGGGGTACGGGGAGATGGCGGGAATATGTCATTGAGATCGAGGATCATAATGAATGGCGGAGCAGGCTCGAAGGGCCGAATGGCCTGCTCCTGTTTTCTACAAAGAACAAAGAAAAGTGCAGCACAGGAACAGGCCCTTCGGCCCTCCAGGCCCATGCCGACCATGCTGCCCGTCTAAACTAAAATCTTCCACACTTCCGGGCTCCGTATCCCTCTATTCCCATCCTATTCATGTATTTGTCAAGATGCCCCTTAAATGTCACTATCGTCCCTGCTTCCACCACCTCCTCCGGCAGCGAGTTCCAGGCACCCACTACCCTCTGTGTAAAAAACTTGCCTCGTACATCTCCTCTAAACCTTGCCCCTCGCACCTTAAACCTATGCCCCCTAGTAATTGATCCCTCTACCCTGGGGAAAAGCCTCTGACTATCCACTCTGTCTATGCCCCTCATAATTTTGTAAACCTCTATCAGGTCGCCCCTCAACCTTCGTCGTTCCAGTGAGAACAAGCCGAGTTTGTTCAACCTCTCCTCATAGCTAATGCCCTCCATACCAGGCAACATCCGGGTAAATCTCTTCTGCACCCTCTCTAAAGCCTCCACATCCTTCTGGTAGTGTGGTGACCAGAATTGAACACTATACTCCAAGTGTGGCCGAACTAAGGTTCTATACAGCTGCAACATGACTTGCCAATTTTTATACTCAATGCCCCGGCCAATTAAGGCAAGCATGCCGTATGCCTTCTTGACTACCTTCTCCACTTGTGTTGCCCCTTTCAGTGACCTGTGGACCTGTACACCTAGATCTCTCTGGCTGTCAATACTCTTGAGGGTTCTACCATTCTGCTGGTTTAGCTGGTTTTGCTGGTTCTGCTGGGGATGGTTTAGCTCACTCGGCTAAACCGCTGGCTTTTAAAGCAGGCCAAGCAGGCCAGCAGCATGGTTCGATTCCCATACCAGCCTCCCCGGACAGGCGCCGGAATGTGGCGACTAGGGGCTTTTCACAGTAACTTCATTGAAGCCTACTCGTGACAATAAGTGATTTTCATTTCATTTCACTGTAAATTCCCTACCTGCATTAGACCTTCCAAAATGCATTATCTCACATTTGTCCGGGTTAAACTCCATCTGCCATCTCTCCGCCCAAGTCGCCAAACGATCTAAATCCTGCTGTATCCTCTGACAGTCCTCATCACTATCCGCAATTCCACCAATCTTTGTGTCATCAGCAAACTTACTAATCAGACCAGTTACATTTTCCTCCAAATCATTTATATGCACGACGAACAGCAAAGGTCCCAGCAGTGATCCCTGCGGAACACCACTAGTCACAGCCCTCCAATTAGAAAAGCACCCTTCCATTGCTACTCTCTGCCTTCTATGACCTAGCCAGTTCTGTATCCATCTTGCCAGCCCACCCCTGATCCCGTGTGACTTCACCATTTGTACCAGTCTGCCATGAGGGACCTTGTCAAAGGCCTTACTGAAGTCCATATGGACAACATCCACTGCCCTACCTGCATCAATCATCTTTGTGACCTCTTCGAAAAACTCTATCAGGCTACGTTTCAATGTCCCCATTTACTTTTTTCCGGTGCGGGGGGGGGGGGGGGGGAAGAGAGAGAGAGAGAGAGAGAGAGAGAGCTCAAATTCTGCCACTCTCTCATTGAGAAATAGTTACTCCATGCTGGAATGGGAAAGTTCCAATTTTAACCTGACGTCTCCTGGTCCTTCATTCCTCTGTTAGAGGCAACAACTTTGCTGGATCTGCCTACTTTTGACAATCCAAAATCCTTTGTGAAACGCAAGGGAAGTTTTGATTCTCAGACCCTACCTCATCACTGGGCAGCCCCTTTGCTGTCCAACCACCCTATCCACCTCCTCCTTTCCTGCGCATTTTTCATCAGGCCCAGTTCCTATCTCCAGAAGCTTTCCTAATTCGGTGTTGTATTGACAATGCCGGTGTAGGGGGACAGAATTGCTCATTCTGGTTGTGTGACCAGGCTATTTAAAACCCAGCAGTAGCAACGTTGCTAGCGAGCACTGACAGGGACCTTTCAGTGGCCCAGTGGTTAGCACTGCTTCTTTATAACGCCAGGGACCCTTGTTCAATTCCGGTTTTGGGTAACCACCTGTGCGGAGTTTGCACGTTCTTCCTGTGTCTGTGTGGGTTTCCTCCGGGTGCTCCCGTTTCCTTCCACAGTCGAAAGATGTCCAGGTTAGATGTTTTGGCCACGCTAAATTGCCTGTTAGTGAAAAAATGAAAATGAAATGAAAATCGCTTATTGTCACGAGTAGGCTTCAATGAAGTTACTGTGAAAAGCCCCTAGTCGCCACATTCCGGCGCCTGTCCGGGGAGGCTGGTACGGGAATCGAACCGTGCTGCTGGCCTGCTTGGTCTGCTTTAAAAGCCAGCGGTTTAGCCTGGTGAGCTAAACCAGCCCCTAGTATCCAGGGATGTGCAGGTTCGGTCACGTGGATAAGGTAGGGGTTTGGGCCTAGGTAGGGTGTACTTTCGGAGGATCAGTGCAGACCCAATGGGCTGAATGGCCTCCTTCTGCACTGTAGGGATTATATGATTCTATTCCCAGAAATAGTCTGCTCAGAAGGTGTTTGAGGGGTTGAGGTGTGTTGTGGGGGGTGGGTATGGTCACTGCATATTTTTAAGGCGAAGCAGATACATTTGTGTTAGGCAAGGGGGTTAAAGGTTATCGGGCGTAGATGGGGAATGTGGAACTCGAAACACAAAACAGACCAGCTATAATCTGAATTGAATGGTGGTGACGACTCGATGGGCTGAATGGCCAACTTCTGCTCCTGTTTCGCATGTTCCATATCTCCCGATTCCCTTATGGCCCAAACGCCTCTTTACGTCCTTCTTGCACTTAGAACGTGGAACATTAAATTCTCAACTGCGGTGAAGGAGGCCATTCAGCCCTTTGGGTCTGCACGGACTCTCTGAATGAGCACCCTACCCAGGCCCACACCCCCGCCCTATCCCCGTAACCCCACCTAACCTGCACATCCCTGGACAATTTAGCCTGGCCAATCCACCTAACCTGCACATCTTTGGACTGTGGGAGGAAACTGGAGCACCCGGAGGAAACCCACGCAGACACGGGGGGAGAAAGTGCAAACTCCACATAGACAGTCACCCAAGGCCGGAACCCGGTTTCCTGGCACTCTGAGGCAGCAATGCTAAGCACTCAACCGCGGACCATCCACAGCCCTTTGAGATAGAAAACATCCAAGACTTTCACCCCCCCCCCCCCCCCCCCCCGATCGGATGAATATTTCCTCACCTCAGTTCAAAATGATCGAGCCCTTATTCTGAGACCATAACCCTTGGGTTTGAGAATCTCCAGCTCGGGGACACGGCGCCCTCAGCATCAACTTGGCAAGTCACCATGAATTTTCCATTTCCATAAAATCACCACTCGTTCTCGGAAGATCCAGCAAATGGAGGTGCATTTTACTCAAGCTTCCCTCATGGGACAGCCCTCTTATCCAAGTTAACCTTCGTTGCACGACCTGCAAGACAAGTCTTTCTCCCTCTCTCTTGAGTGCAAAGAACGATTCTTCACTCTTGAACTCCAATTTCCTTTCAATGAAGACGATTGTTTCCCCTTCCCTTTCTGTTTGGTCAGTGAACCTTCATTGTGATGGATTTATACTTGTGAGATGCACAAGAAATCAAACTCCTAGCTTTTAAAATTACTTTAAATTTCATTTTGTTTATTCAAAATTTTATTCAAATTCAAAATGGTGTTTAATATTTAATGGTTGCCAATCAATGTTTTGAAGGTTTTACCCTGATAAGACAATGCACAGCAACAACCCTGTCATAGAGATAATGGACCAATCCACAGTCAAACACCCCCTCAGAGAGATAATGGACGAATCCACAGTCAAACGCACCCCCCCCCCAAGAGAGATAATGGACCAATCCACAGTCAAACAACCCCCCCCCCCCCCCCCCCGAGAGATAATGGACCAATCCACAGTCAAAAGCCCTCAGAGAGATAATGGACCAATCCACTGTCAAACACCCTCAGAGGGATAATGGACCAATCCACGATCAAACATCCTCACAGAAACAATGGAACTATCCACAGTCAAACACCCTCTGAGACAATGGACCATACCATAACCAAACACCCTCAGAGAGACAATGGACGAATCCTCAAACAGACTTGCTGCCCCATTGAGATAATGGACCAACCCACAGCCAATCCTGCCCCCCCATATAGACAATGGACCAATCCACAACCAGACCTGGCCCCCCAGTAGATACGATGGATCAATCCATAACCAAACCTGCGCCCTCATATGGACAATGGACAATCCACAATCAAACCTGTCCCCCCAATAGATGCGATGGACTAATCCACAATCAAACCTGCGACCCCCCAACTCCCCCCCCCCCCCCAATATATACAATGGATCAATCCACATCCAAACCTGCCCCCCCACAGAACTAATAGACCTGGCTGTTCAGCAGCAGGGGATATTGTGATCTAAAGTGAACATCTTAAGCCACCTTAAGCCACTTCAATGTTTACACAGGTTTCTCCTGTCTCTTCTGCTCATTTATGTAAGATGAGATATTTCTACCTGTTCATTGTTATAACAATGCAATGAAAGATGTTTATCGAGGCATATGCTTGACTATGCCGAATGTGTTAAATTGTAATTCACATTGACCGAATATGATTTGGCATCAATGGGAGGTTAGATTGTGCGAAGCTAGGTTTACCAGCGGAGCCTGAATTATTGGACTCGTTAGAGAGATGCATATGTAGCAGGGGTATAAGGTTATATTATTGTACCTTGTTAGTTTTCTGAAAAATTAATTTGCAATATCTGTGTTGTTGGTTGGACCAGCATTTATTACCCATCCCTAATTGCCCCTGAGAAGGTGGTGATGAGCCGCCTTATTGAGGCGCTGCCGTCCATGTGGTGTAGGTACACCCACTGTGCTGTTAGTGAGGGAGCTCCAGGATTTTGACCCAGTGACAGTGAAGGAACGGCCGATATATTTCCAAGTCAGGGTGGTGCGTGACGTGGAGGGGAACTTGCAGATGGTGAAGTTCCCATGTTTCTGCTGCCCATGTCCTTCTAGTGATAGAAGTTATGGGGTTGGAAGGCACTGTCGAAAGAGCCTTGGTGAATTCCTGCAGTGCATCTTGCAGACACGGCTGCTACTGTGCATCGGTGATGGAGGGAGTAAATGTTTGGGATGGTGCAGCTTTGTCCTGGATGGTGTCGAGCTTCTTGAGCGTTGTTGGAGCTGCGCTCATCCAGGCAAGTGGAGAGTATTCCATCACACTCCTGACTTGTTCTTTACAGATGGTGGACAGGCTTTGGGGAATCAGGAGGGGAATTACTCACTGTAGGATTCCTCATCTCTGACCTGTTCTTTTGTCACAGAACTAATATGGCTAGTCCAGTTCAGTTTCTGATTAATAGTAGCCCCCAGGACGTTACTGGTGGGAAGCGCAGTAATGTTAATGCCATTGAATGTCAAGAGGAGATGGTTAGATTCTCTCTTGTTGGAGATGGTCATTGCCTGGCACTTGTGTGGCGTGAATGTAACTTGCCACTTGTCAGCCCAAGCCTGGATATTGTCCAGGCCTTGCTGCATTTGGGCGTGGGCTGCTTCATTATCTGAGGAGTCGTGAATGGTGCTGATCATTGTGCACTCATCCACAAACATCCCCAATTCTGACCTTCTGATGGAAGGGAGGTCATTGATGAAGCAGCTGAAGATGGTTGGGCCGAGGACCCTACCCTGAGGAACTCCTGCAGTGATGTCCTGGAGTTGAGATGATTGACCTCCAACCACCACAGCCATCTTCCTTTGTGCCGGGTATGACTCCAACCAAACAAAAAGCACATGTGAAGATCTTCAGACATCCTTTAGCTTCCTTGGTTTCAAGATGGAGAAGTAGTTTTACACTGGCTCAGAACAATTCAGGGAAAAGATCGGCTGAGCTATTAAACTGCAGCCCATCTAATGCTCAGGGTGGCACAGTGGTCAGCACTGCTGCCTCACAGCGCCAGGGATCCGGGTTCCATTCCGGCTTTGGGTGAGCGTGTGTGTGTGTAGAGTTTGCACGTTCTCCCCGTGTCTACGTGGGTTTCCTCCGGGTGCTCCGGTTTCCTCCCGCATTCCAAACCTGTGCAGGTTGGGTGGGGGTTACAAGGTTACCGAGATAGGGTGTGGGAGTGGGTCTTGGTCGGGTGCTCTTTTGGAGGGTCGTGCAAACCTGACGGGCCAAACAGCCTCCTTTGGCACTGTAGGGGTTCTATGATTCTGCAGGCCTTGCAAAGTATCCCGTGGTAATATTTGAGGAATAGAATTCTGTTTACCATAAGTTCAAAATAATTGCCCCTTGAGATCCAAAAATACTGGCACTCCATGATATTGATCTCTTGCTGCCTTCAATGAGGATGGTGAGCATTATTGCTCGGCACCTGACAGCAGTGCAGCGTTAAGTGTGATACCCCGGATGTACATTCTCATAACCAATGTTTAATAAGGACACAGGGAGTTCGCCTTGAGTAAAATAAAGGAATGAGCTCTTACCCAGCAAGCACCATGGAGAAGATTATCATTCCCTACCCTGGAGGCCCCGTGCAGGCTGCAACATAGCTCCCACATAGCTAGCCACAGAGATGGTTTAGCTCAGTGGGCTAGACAGCTGGTTTGCAATGCAGAACCAAGGCCTGCAGCGCGGGTTCAATTCCCGTGCCAGCTTACCCGAACAGGCGCCGGAATGTGGCGACTAGGGGCTTTTCACAGTAACTTCATACTTGTGACAATGAAAGATTATTATGGGACTGGTTTAGCACAGGGCTAAAGAGCTGGCTTTGAAAGCAGACCAAGGCAGGCTAGCTGCACGGTTCAATTCCCGTACCAGCCTCCCCGAACAGGCGCCGGAATGTGGCGACTAGGGGCTTTTCACAGTAACTTCATTTGAAGCCTACTTGTGACAATAAGCGACTTTCATTTCATTTAATTTCATCTCCTTAGAAATAAAATAAGAACAGGGGATTTTCCTTTATGTCTCAACCAACATTCATCCCTCAACCTAGGCAATTAAGAGTTAATTAATTGATTCACGGCCTTCTGTGGAACTTTGAGTGCAAATGTGGCCGCCTCTTTTGGACAGTAATGGTCCACGTTGCAATATTTCCAGTGGAGAGGGCAAACAGGGCCTCTGATGTCTGATTGACGATTGAGCACTTCCTCAGTGTTGGAGTTTCAGGTTCGAATCTCTGAAATGGGGGGCTTTGAACCTGCAACCTTCTGCCTGGCGTGCTACCCGCTGAGCCAAGCAGAGGCTGCGGCCAGCACTGCCATTACGGTGGTCGAGGGATTCTGAGGCCTTCCGGGCTGTGGTCACACGTCCTTTCCTGCTTTTGACCCTGTGGTCTTTTACCCAACTTTGGTACGTGTCCCTAATCAAGGCATCGCTGAGTATTGGGGACCATGGGGTGTTGGGTCATTATCCAAGCTCGAGCCAGCGGCCGTGTGCGAGGCGGGCCCAGTCGGCTGAAGATTAGAGCAGGAGCTTCTGGATCTGTCCTACGCTCCCTGGGCCCCGGAGGTGCACTTCGCCTAACTGGAGCAGAGAGTGGCATTGAATCAGAGTGAGTCAGCTCTCTGTGAGTCATCGTGCGACGATGGAGGTGGTGGTGGAGCTGTACATTTCCAGCTGTCGATTTGAGAGGTTGAGCAAGGCAGGTTGATTTTAAATTCTAAACCTCCGGGAGAAAGGGTTTTTTTTTTCATTTGATGATGCCGGTAATCTCTCTGAAGGATTTGGCAGCTTCTAAAAGTGGTGCCTTTCCACTCTCTGACTAAAAATGATCCAGATTGGATTGGATTGGATTGGATTTGTTTATTGTCAAGTGTACCGAGGTACAGTGAAAAGTATTTTTCTGCGAGCAGCTCAACACATCATTAAGTACATGGGGAGGAAAGGGAATAAAAGAAAATGCATAATAGGGCAACACAAGGTATACAATGTAACTATGTAAGCATCGACATCGGGTGAAGCATACAGGGTGTAGTGTTAATGAGGTCAGTCCATAAGAGGGTCCTTTAGGAGTCTGGTGACAGTGGGGAAGAAGCTGTTTTTGAGTCTGCTTGTGCGCGTTCTCAGACTTCTGTATCTTCTGCCCGATGGAAGAAGTTGGAGGAGTAAGTAAGCCGGGTGGGAGGGATCTTTGATTATGCTGCCCGCTTTCCTCAGGCAGCGGGAGGTGTAGATGGGGGTCAATGGATGGGAGGCAGGTTAGTGTGATGGACTGGGCGGTATTCACGACTCTCTGAAGTTTCTTGCGGTCCTGGGCCGAGCAGTTGCCATACCAGGCTGTGATGCAGCCCGATAGGATGCTTTCTATGGTGCATCTGTAAAAGTTGGTAAGGATTAATGGGGACACGCCAAATTTCCTTAGTTTCCTAAGGAAGTATCGGCGCTGTTGTGCTTTCTTGGTGGTAGCGTCGACGTGGGTGGACCAGGACAAATTTTTGGAGATGTGCACCTCCAGGAATTTGAAACTGCTAACCATCTCCACCTCGGCTCCGTTGATGCTGGCAGAGGTGTGTACAGTACTTTGCTTCCTGAAGTCAATGTCCAGCTCTTTAGTTTTGCTGGCATTGAGGGAGAGATTGTTGTCGCTGCACCACTCCACTCGGTTCTCAATCTCCCTCCTGTATTCTGACTCGTCGTTATTCGAGATCCGGCCCACTATGGCCGTATCGTCAGCAAACTTGTAGATGGAGTTGGAGATAATACAGATCAGTGTTTAAATATTCATCTCCTCTCCCCGAGGGCCGGCCTCTCAAGTCATTAATGGTTACGCGCAAAGGAGGACGCTTTTAAGTGTAGCACTAGTTGTCATCAGCTTGCGGATGTCCTCAAGTCACCTGAAGTGGAGGGAAGGGCAGAGGTTGGATGACAGCCACTTATCGGGAGGTCTAGTGGGCACGTACACTGGGCCGTATCCCGCGCCTCTGATGTCGCAGCTCCTTGTCTGAGCCCAGCCCCAGGACTTGACCATGGTTGGGACGTTCATATTGGTGCCAAACCGGTTGATCCCTGTTATGTTAGGCTGCTTCGGATAACACCGGCTGCTACTTGATGCAGTCTTTACTAAAGGATGCTCCAGACTCTGAAGTGAGTTCAACGTTGTTTATTGAACTATTAACACAGTTCTCAAATGAGTTCGACTCTCTGCTAATCTAACTGTAGTAACTCCGTCTAACTGTACCAGCTTGCTCTGAGCCACGTGCTGGGGTGTGATGCTGCTGATCAACCCTGTCTAACTCTCTAGCTGTCTGTCTGTGGAAAGAGGCAGGGCGTGAGTGCCTCATCCCTTTTATAGTGTTTATGTCATGCCCCCTGGTGGTGATGCCACCTCTGAGTGTCCTGGCTGCCCATTGGTTGTGTCCTATTCTGCGTGTTCATTGGTTGCATGTTTGCCTACCATGACAATGCCCAGCCTGTAATTCCTTTGAATTTGATTGGCGGAGGGCGTGAAGAGCGGGAGAGTTCTCTGGTCAGGCATGCCGTGGGATTAAATGGCAAAACACTGCGAGACTTTGTCGATCAGCATCACGGACCAATTCAATGGAAATCCCTGGTGGGCAACTCCCTCACATCGTAGGATTGACAGAAGGAGGCCATTCCGCCCATCGATTCTGCCCCGGCCCTTGGAAAGAGCACCCGACTTAAGACCACACCTCCATCCTATTCCCTGTAACCCCACCTATCCTTTTTGGACACGAAGGGGCAATTTAGCACAGTCAATCCACCTAACCTGCACATCTATGGACTGTGGGGGGAAACCGGAGCACCCGGAGGAAACCCACGCAGACACGGGGAGAACGTGCAGACTCCGCACAGACAGTGACCCAAGCCGGGAATCGAACCTGGGACCCTGGAGCTGTAAAGCAACAGTTCTAACCACTGTGCTACCATGCGTGGTACCTGATGGGAGAGGAGGAGGTGGGAGAGGGTCCTGGGCAGCCACTGCGGTATTATCATAACTGTAAGAATTGCAAGGGTTAATGAAGTGTCTAGAATAGCCACTAGAGGGAGCTACAGATACAAGTATATAAGGCATTGATGCTGAGCCTTGCGGGAGAGATTAGTCCAGGAGTTAGCTGGAGACAGACAGAAGTATTGACAGTGTGAGTGAGAGCAGATCACAGTTTATAACAGTATTAAGATTAGTTGTGGATGAGTGCAGTTTATATGTTAACAATCATCTGTGTATTGTTTAGAAGTAGGGGTCAAATCCAAATTAGTAGTATTCATAAATTTATAGCTTTGTTTAAGGTCATGCTATTTTGTGGTCTTTGTGAACACTACGCCAACTATCCTGAATTAAACAACACAAAGAACACCACAGACGCCTGATGGGAATAACATTGGAGCCTCTACCATTGCTAACCATAGCTCCGGACTACGATGTGTACGTTGCCGTGGAAACTCGGCCCGCCCAGCATAACTGTAAAAAGCCACAACCCAATGGCTTGCCGGCCATTTTTATCGGCATGAGTTGGTGACGCTCTCACCTCTGAGTCTAAAAGACCAACGTTTGAGTCCCATGCCAGACTCTCGGGTACAGAAGCCAGGCTGACAGGCCCAAGGGCGCGCTGAGGGAGGGCCGCACTGTCAGATGGAGCATTAAACTCAAACTTCTGAAGTGGATGTTGCAAGTCCCACAGTACTGTCAAAGAGGAACTGAGGAATGCTTTTTTGAAGAACAAATTCTATTCCTGGGATATGGGCGTCGCTGGCTGGGCCCAGAGTTTGTTGCCCGTCCCTAATTGCGGTTGAACTGAGTGTCTGGCTGGGCCACTTCAGAGGGCAGTTCAGAGTCAACCACATTGCTGTGTGGGGTCTGGAGTCACATGTGGGCCAGGCTGGGCAAGTGCGGCAGATTTCCTTCCCTAAAGGACTTTAGTGAACCAGATAGGGTTTGATCATTGTTGTCATGGTCGCCATTACTGAGACTTGCTTTTAATTCAAATCCCACCAGCAGGACACTCAGAGGTGGCATCACCACCAGGGGGCATGACTGAGTTCCTGGTCATCTCCCGAACCTCAGGCTGCACATTTCCGTGGAATCCCTACGGTGCAGAAGGACGGCATTCGGCCCATCGGGTCTGCACCGACCTTCCAAAGGAGCACCCTAACCTAGTCCCACTATCCAACCCAATCCCCTATTACTTACCTAACTTGCACATCCCCAGACACTAAGGGGCAATTTAGCATGGCCAGTCCACCGAAACATGCACATCTTTGGACTGTGGGAGGAAACCGGAGCACCCGGAGGAAACCCACACGGACACGGTGGGGGGGGGGGGGGGGGGGAATGTGCAAACTCCACACAGACAGTTACCCGAGGCCGGAATCGAATCCGGTTCCCTGGCGTTGTGAGGCAACAGTGCTAACCACCGTGCCACCGTGCTGCCTTTTTGTCCACAATTCCTTTATCCGGATAAAAAAACAATGAGTAACAGCGAGTCAACAAAGCGATATTAGGAGGAAGAGTGGGAGGACCGACAACTTGGCCCAGGAGAATGGTTTTAGAGAGCGTCTCCAACGAGGAGGGCAAGGTACAGGCCGAGACTTTTGAGGGAGAAATTTCGAGAACATGGGGATCATGCTCGTCGCCCACTCCACCGTTGACGGGAGTGAGAGGAAGGTAGCGCCCCCTTGGAGGGTGGTTCCCCAGGAAAGTTGCAGGGTCTGGGGTGAGGGAGGGAGGGGAGGGGACGGTGGAAACTGAGAGAAATCAGGAGCGACGCAGGCAATTTTAAGGCGCGGGTGCGCATTTTAAAATCAAGCTGCTACTCAGCGAATGCAAACACTGACCAGCTGAGCGCAGGCTGCGACCAGCACTGTAGCCAGGGGAAGGTGGACTGCAGCCAAGCGAGTGTGGACTGGGAGCAGGTTACTGGGTCGAAGCCAGCACGGGCTGACCCACACAGAGGGCTGGAACGGTCCAGCCCTTCCCCGATCAGCCCGCTCCAGCCAAGTGCGACCCGAGCTTCAAGTATGAGCAAGAGAGGAGGCCTTAATCTCGCACACTGAGCTGCTGAGTCACTGATGGATTCTGATGTTGTACAACAGACTGGGACTCGAAGCGGTCGGCATTACACTGTTTCATTTCCACAAGAGACGCTGAGAGAATGTGTCAGTCGTGAGTTATCGTCAGCTCATAGGTGGAAATTAAATCCATATGTCATGGGCAAGCAGCCTTCCTTCTATTTATAACAAACATGATGTTTAAATATGTTCCGAGGGTACATTGTACTTTCACTGTCGCACACTTTATCATTACAATGAAGCTTTGACTCACAATGATGTGGCCCAGGATGGTATGTATTGGCCGGATTTCTCTATGTCAGAGACTGTGTTGATGCCGGGACTGAATTGGTGGACTTCTATGATCACAAAATCAGCCCGGAGCTACTCATGAACAGTTAATGGGCTTGCAAGCCCAGACACCCCGGGGACAACGCTGACTTTCTGTTAAAGGTATCACCGCACCCTCCACCATCAGACCCCTCAGTTGGGCACATTGGTGAGGAGACTCTTGGGACACTGTCTGGCGCGCACCACAGACGTGCAGCGGTACATCAGGTGGAGGTGTAGCCGTCTAAGATGGCCACCTGCAAAGGACCATGGGAATTATGGCCAAACCGGGACTCAGACAGATACACAGCCGATGTGTAACTGAAACACAGGCAACCAGACCTGATCGAAACCCCCTGCTGGTTTGCATTTTAATGGCCCATTTTCCCAGGACAATAGAACTCCAATCAAGCAACGGGTACAGTCATTGACTAATCGGCACCACTCCCCTTACTCAGAAAGCCCAACTGCCAAGGTCAATGACCGCGAAGCACCGCCCAGCTACCCGCCCCTTTATTGGCCGAAATCGAAGACAGTGGTCAGAGCCCTATCGAACTATTGGGTCCAAGGTTAAGCACCGCCCCAAAGAGCGCAAAATCCCAGAGGGATAAAAGAGGACACAGCCATGTGTTCTGCCCCTTTTGGATCCGGTCTGTGCCACCCAATTGCAGCAGGAACAGCCAGCTGTTCAAGACCAACGATCGCTACCTGACGGACGAGCCCAGTAGAGACAGAGCCACTTTCTTCAAACCAGCCAAGTGAAATCCAGATAAAGGCCTTATCCATTTGCACAGTGCCGGTCACCCTGAAGTTAAATATAGGTTATTGTCGCTCATAGGTGTAGTTTAACTGGTAGTAGATATTGTGTTTGCGTGCTGAGATAACTCTTGTGTATGTAAATAAACCATCTTTTGAACGAACTAACTGATTGTGTGGTCATTTGATTGATATAAGGGAAAGGCTTGTGGTTCACCGACATCGTTAATATTAGCAACAGTATTGGCAACGCTGTTGGGATCGAAATGGTGAACAGAGGTAGGAATCCCCGTGGGGCCGGACGGTCCCAGAATGGTCGAAGCTGCCGTCCAGATGGGTCCCGGGCTCCAGGAAATTCGGTCCCATCGATGATGGAGATGCAGAGAGAGAGAGACGGGGACCAAATGAGAGGATGTCAGCGACCAGTTGGAGGAGTGCAACCTCCTGTCGGAGATGGTGCCGACTATGGGTGCCATCCAGGCCAACACCGGCGTCCGTGGTGGAGGCCTTGGGAGTGAGGTTATCGTCCATTAGTAATTTAGAATTATAGAATCATAGAATCATAGAATTTACAGTGCAGAAGGAGGCCATTCAGCCCATCGAGTCTGCACTGGCTCTTGGAAAGAGCACCCTACCCAAGGTCAACGACTCCACCCTATCCCCATAACCCAGTAACCCCACCCAACACTAAGGGCAATTTTGGACACTAAGGGCAATTTATCATGGCCAATCCACCTAACCTGCACATCTTTGGACTGTGGGAGGAAACCGGAGCACCCGGAGGAAACCCACGCACACACGGGGAGAACATGCAGACTCCGCACAGACAGTGACCCAAGCCGGAATCGAACCTGGGACCCTGGAGCTGTGAAGCGATTGTGCTATTCACAATGCTACCGTGCAATATCTCCAAATTGGCAGACGACACCAAGTTGGGTGGAGGGTGAGCTGTGGGGAGGGTGGAGAGATCCTTCAGTGTGATTTGGACAAGTTGAGTGAGTGGGCAAATGAATGGCAGATGCAGTAAAATTTGGAGAAATGCGAGGTTATCCACTTTGGTAGAAACAAAATGAGAATGCAGACTATTATCTGAATGGCCATAAATAAGGGGAGGGGAATGTGCAAAGAGACCTGGGTGTCCCCGTACACCAGTCGCTGAAGGTAAGCAGGCAGGTGCAGCAGGCGGTAAAGAAGGCAAATGGTATGTTGGCTTTCATTGCGAGAGGATTCGAGTACAGGAGCTGGGATTTCTTGCTGTAATTATACAGGATGTGGAGATACCGGCGCTGGACTGGGATGGGCACAGTCAGAAATCCCACGACACCAGGTTAAAGGTTAATTTGAAATCACTAGCTTTCGGAGCGCTGCTCCTTCATCAGGGGAAGTGGAGGCAGGTTCACAATCACAGCGTATATAGGCAGAGACACAGTTGCTGATCGTTACAGGTTGGAATGTGAATAATGGATGGATGCAAGTCTTGACATGTCAACAAGTCTTTACAGGTACAGACAGTGTGAGTGGGGTGAGGGATAATCACAGTGCCAGTGCCAACCGGGACGTGGTGCTCAGAGTGCTGCCACCGCGGAGGA
This sequence comes from Scyliorhinus canicula, assembly GCF_902713615.1. Classification (NCBI taxonomy): domain Eukaryota; kingdom Metazoa; phylum Chordata; class Chondrichthyes; order Carcharhiniformes; family Scyliorhinidae; genus Scyliorhinus; species Scyliorhinus canicula. The sequence goes on along the minus strand of NC_052170.1, from coordinate 18,128,309 downwards.
TTGGCCGAGGAATGTCTGCCCGCCGGGCATACAATAATTGGTCAGCTCCCGGTGCCCCGCGGTGAATCGAGGACCCCGCACCTTAGGGGCAGAAAGGATTGTAAACGAGAGATGGCTACTGGAGAAAACAAAGGAAGTGAAGTGTGTTATTCAGGAAAAATTGCCTCTGGGCATCCTTTAACAAGTTTGAGCCGTTCGAAGAAATTGAAGACAGCTCCAGTTGCCCGGTTGAAAAATTGCTATCGACAGAGGCCCAAGATCGCTCCCCCGCACTTTTGCATCAACCTCAAGATTTCAGTGTGGCCACATACCCTGAGGATCATAGGCTGCTCCCCCCCACCCCCCCATTAATAGAGGGCTGACTGGGGGTCATTTAAACTGAGGGTCACCACAGCACGGGCGAGGGGGCCGGGCTGAGAAGGCAGGGCCTTCATGAATAACCTCAGCCGGCGACAGGAATTGACCCCCCCCCCCCCCCCATTGTTGATCTCCCTCCCCATCCCCAGCCAGCCGTCCAGCCGACGGAGCTAAACCAAAGCCCTACCTCGAGTTATTAAGCTGCGCGTAAAGCAAACAATTATCGAGGCCCGGAACAGAAAGGTATAAGACAAACAAATCCTGCGAAGATTAGGGAATTATGATGTTCAGTTCAGAGTTTCCCTCCTTCTGCATTGAGGGGAAACCTGTGTCAATCTAAACAGTGCCAGCATGTCACTCACTGACAGAATTATTACAACGCTCACCTTCCGTCTGACTCTCTAATGCCTTAAGAATGAAGATTTTTTTTTAAGAAAGCGAACATTTAAGATAAAGAAAGCAATGTTTCCATTCCCCGATGGCGATATTAACAGCTAACAACTTTAACACGAGAGTCTATAATCCAACCATTCATCACGCAAGTCTTTCGAAAACCAATTTGTCTCCCAAAACCTTATACTTGGTAGAGCAAAGGGCGGCATGTGGCACAGTGGTTAGCACTGGGACTGCGGCGCTGAGGAGTTTGGGTGGGGGGGGGGGTGTTCCCCCTTCCAATGCATTCCAGACTTTGTTACACGAGCCCGGACAGTTTTCATTTCTCCTTCTTTCTCTCAATTAGAATCCGTGCAGTGCAGAAGGAGGCCATTCGGCCCATCGAGTCTGCACCGACCCTGCGGAAAGAGCACGGCTTTACCCGGGTCCACTTCCCTGCCCCATCCCCGTAACCCCGCCTGACCTTTTGGGCACTAAGGGGTCAATTTAGCACGGCCGATCCACCGAACTGGCACATCTGTGGACAAAGTGCCACGCTGGCATTTTTTGCGCGATCGGGCCGGGGATGTGCTCCGTGGATGTTGGGGGGGGGGGTGCGCAGTGGGGGTGGGGGCTGGGGACCCTCTCATAGTGTGTTCAGGCTGGGGGGGGGGGTTGGGAATTGCTTCAGGGGCTTCGGAGATCTGGACGGCATTTAAAAATGGCGTCCCGATCTCTCGCTACACTGGGTAGTTCCAGCGAGCGGCGCTCCCCACTGTACAAAACGGGGCTAGGCCGCGCATTATGCATTGAGGCCCCTTATACAACGTGAGTCGTGTTGAATAGCCATGTGTTTCTCGACACCACAAGCGCCGGAAAACACGCGGCCAAACACGCTCAATCGGGTGACTTTGTTGTATTTGGTTGAATCAGGTGCAGAGGAACCAATACAGGCCCAGTGAGAGCTGCATATGGGGACCAATACTGTCCCAGTCTGATCGTCCCATCCAAATGTTACGGGATCCTTATATTTCACAAGTAAATTGCCTAAATTACCTCAAACAACTTTGAACTCATAGGTCACACCTGGATATCAATGTTGTCGATCACAGTTTGCTTTGGCACGAGTTGATGTAAAAAAAAGTACAAAGAACAACTAGAATTTACATTTATAACTAAAGGGACTGATAAACCCTATCAATTAAAAACATTCTTGACACTGACGTAGAGACAGAGATTTTAATGCTGATTGGCCAAAAGCTTTGTCAAAGAGGTACATTTTAAGAGACACTTCAAAAGAGATGAAAGAGCTAGCGAGGTGGGAGATTTAAGGATGGAATTTCAAAGCTATGGTCCATGGTGTTTAAGGAGAATTCCAGAGCTACTCACTGGGGGAGAATGATTAAAATCAGTGTTTCCCTGCATTGGATGAGCGCAGATATCTTGGAGGGTTGCGATGGCGGTCGAGTCAGGGATGGGCGAGGATTTGAAGACCAGGAGTGAGGATTTGAAGACAAGACTGAGTTGAAAATGGAGCCATTGACCCGAGCGGAACCAACATTGGTCACAGGGGTGAATGGGCGAATGGGACTTTGCCTGAGTTAGGGTAGGACAGCAATGCTCTGGAAGAGCTCGATCGATGCAGGGTTAAAGCTGGAGAGCTAGCCTGGAGTGCGTTGAATGATTGAGTCTGAGGGTGACAACAATGTGGGTGAAGATTTCAGCAACGACTGAGCTGAGGAAGGGAATTGGATGATGTTACGACGGTGGAGATTGATCGCCTTGATGAAAATGAAATGAAAATTGCTTTTTGTCACGAGTAGGCTTCAATGAAGTTACTGTGAAAAGCCCCTAGTCGCCACATTCCGGCACCTGTCCGGGGAGGCTGGTACGGGAATCGAACCGTGCTGCTGGCCTGCTTGGTCTGCTTTTAAAAGCCAGCAATTTAGCCCAGTGAGCTAAACCAGCTAAATCAGCGGGTTGTAGCCTCAGAATAACCCCTCGAATTGGACTTTTATTAAATATAAGACCCCAAAATCCATGGACGCAAAAGGCCTGCAAGCAAACAGGCCACGTGGAAGCAGGCTGTATCACCAGGGGTTAATGTTGAAAGCATGCCCCTATGGAAACTGGACCAATACTGCGGAAAGACACGAGGGCAAAATCATCACAAAGAGACAATACAGTGTTCACCAGACAGCCCAATGAAGGAAACTGGGAGACCATTATAGCAAATAAGGCTCCCGACAGCAGCCATCCACACAAACAACATCAAAAACAGCTGAGGAGATACCCGACTGGGGTCCGTTTTCTTGGTCGAGGAAACAACCTCACGGTGAACGGGTTTGTCTGGACCCAGGCAGGAATCAGACTGAAGAGACAAAAGGGCGTTAAGCACCGACCATTCAGCTGAACGTCTTCAGGAACTGTGTTTCGATGTTTTCAACAAGATTTGTAAATGTGTAAATTTAAGGAGGAGATGGACAGATTTTTAATTTGCAATGGGGTGAAGGGTTGTGGAGGACGGGCAGGGAGTGAAATTGAGGCTGAGGTGATCAGCCATGATTGTGTTGAATGGCGGAGCGGGTTCGAGGGGGGGAGTCGCCAATTTCTACTCCTAGTTCCTACGTTCTAAAAAGGCAAAGTCCATAAGGTCTGTCACTGCCGTCAGGAGGTCGGTCGTGGTGGGTCACCTTGACTCAGGCCTACTTTCAACATTGGGCAGGGGCGGCCTTGTTGGGGGCGTGACGTGTTCTTCAGCAATGTCATGGCGACATTGGTCTGAAGGTTTGGGACTGCAGTCAACGAGGACAGTCAAGAACGTTCAACCCGCTCCACTGGCCCACAGCCCACACCGGCTTGACCGAGCCACGTGTGGGGAGTTGTTTGTATCAGCCAGATCTGAGAGGTACTGGGGCTGGCGTTTCAAGATAGTTCAAGCCGTAGCAACTAAAGCCTGAGGGTGTTTTGAGTGAAGATTTGGGCAGAAGCGTGGGTTTTGCCTGCGTTTTCTTTGGGGGGGGCTTGATTTTGAGTGCTGTGCAACCTCATTACGTTGGGTCTGGTCTAAAATTCTTGTCCAGCATTAGGGTATCAAGAGTGGGTTTTTTTGTTCAGCCTAAACTTACTGTCCATGTAGGTTTGTCCTTTATAAAGACCTGAAGTCAAGAACAGACAGTAAGAGTATAGGGCAGCATCATCTCTTACAGGGTCCGGAGGTGTGTCAAACACATTTTGTGCGAGTCCAACAAAGCACAAATAATCTTGATCAACTTGAGAGAGTTACCAGCGGTGGAAGGCCAAAGGTGGTGATTTCATCCCAAATTTAATTGGAGGACATTTTTGATCGCCAGACACTGGAAGTCGGGGAACCACTATGACAAATCGTGAATGGGTTCAAAGAGATGGCGGTGACCAAGAGTTGAGTGCCTTTGCCGTAGAAAAATGGAATCTGATTTGGTAGTTTTGGATGATGTCGCTGAGGGACAGCTACTTGACGAGAAATAGGTGGGGGGGCGGGGGGGCAAGGATTGATCCTTGGCTGGAGAGTCACCAGAGGTAACACTGCAGGTCTAGCAAGAGAAGCCATTGCAAATGATTCCATAGCTATGATTAAATAGTTAAGAACGGAATTAGACTTGGGTAGTTCCACCCGAAGAAGAAAGGAAAAAAGAACAACATTTTATTTGTATTTTGCGACTCGAAACATCTGAAGGCGTTGGACAGGAGGTTTATAGAACAAAATATGACACCCAGCATGCAACAAAATGTAAGGGTAGATGTTTCAGAGTTTTGCCACATAGATTTGCGATTCATCCTCGGTGTTGTGTGATGTGATGCCTTTAAGGGAAAGCAGCATGACATCACCAGAAAGGAAGTGTGTCATGTGATCCAGTCTCAGTTTCGCTTTTGCTTTGAAGCAGAGCACGCGTGCACAAACACCCTCTGATATCTTTTACCTTTCTAATCTTTATATAAATGTGTGCCCAGTCTAAAGAAATGAACCCCATGATGTGCTCACACAAGTATGAGTGGTGGCCTGAATCTGGGGGAGGAGAAGGTAGCAAGGCAGTTAGCTTTAGGGAGTAAATTCCAAAGATTAGCGCCCAAGCACCAGAAGGTTAGATCATAGATCATAGAATTTACAGTGGAGAAGGAGGCCATTTGGCCCATCGAGTCTGCACCGGCTCTTGGAAAGAGCACCCTACCCAAGTTCAACACCTCCACCCTATCCCAATAACCCAGTAACCCCACCCAACACTAAGGGCAATTTTGGACACTAAGGGCAATTTAGCGTGGCCAATCCACCTAACCTGCACATCTTTGGACTGTGGGAGGAAACCGGAGCACCCGGAGGAAACCCACGCAGACACGGGGAGGATGTGCAGACTCCGCACAGACAGTGACCCAAGCCGGAATTGAACCTGGGACCCTGGAGCTGTGAAGCGATTGTGCTATCCACAATGCTACCGTGCTGCCCTTAGATGCTGGGGGGATTAAAATTGGATATGCTCAGGAGGCCCGAAATTAATGACGGACAGATATCTCCGAGGTTGTGTGGCTCCCTGTCCATAGATTAGGACACCGTGTTAATGCAGGAAGGACTTTAAAAAACCTAATTTATGGAATGTGGGCATCACTGGCTGGATCAATACTTATTTACTCACCTTTAATTGCCCTTGAGAAGGTGGTGGTGAGCCACCTCGCTGAACCGCTGCAGTCCATGTGGTGTAGGTACACCCATTGTGCTGTTAGGGAGGGAGTTCCAGGATTTTGACCCAGTGACAGTGAAGGAGCGGCCAATATTTTTCCAAGTCAGGGTGATGTGAGTGACTTGGAGGGGAACCTCCAGCTGGTGGTGTCCCCCATGTATCTGCTGCCCTTGTCCTTCTAGGTGGTAGAGGTCGTGGGTTTGGAAGATGTTGCCTGAGGAGCCTCGGTGAGTTACTGCAGTGCAGGTCTTGGGTGGCACACACGGCTGCCACTGTGCGTCCGGTGATGGGAGGAGGGATACTTTAAAATGGTGGATCGAGTACTGAACAAGTTCTCTGTCTTGCCCTACACATCGTTCAGCATCTTGAGTATTGTTGAAGGTGCCCCCATCAAGGCAAGTGGGGAGTATTCCCCACACTCCTGACTTGTGCCTTGTAGATAGCAATCAGGCTTTGGGGAGTCACTTGCAACATAATTCCCAGCTTCTGTCCTGCTCTTGTGGCCACAGTATTTATATGGCTGATCCTGTTAAATTTCTGACTCATGGTCAGCCCCAGACTGCCGATGGTCTGGGATTCATAGAACATACGGTGCAGAAGGAAGCCATTCGGTCCATCGATTCTGCACCGACCCCCTTAAGCCCTCACTTCCACCCTATCCCCTAATCCAATAACCCCTCCAAACCTTTTTGGACACTAAGGGCAATTTATCATGACCAATCCACCTAACCTGCACGTCTTTGGACTGTGGGAGGAAACTGGAGCACCCGGAGGAAACCCACGCAGATTCGGGGAGAACGTGCAGACTCCGCACAGACAGTGACCCAGCGGGGAATCGAACCTGGGACTCTGGCTCTGTGAAGCCACAGTGCTATCCACTTGTGCTACTGTGCTGCCGTGATTCTGCAGTGTTAATGCCATTGAATATTAAAGGGAGATAGTTAGATTCTCTCGTGTTGGAGATAATCATTGCATAACACTTGTGTGGCATGAATATTACTTGCCAATTATTAGCCCATGCCTGAATGTTGACCAGCGCTTGTTCCGTAAGGACATGGACTGCTTCAGTATCTGAGGAGTCGCAAGTGACACTGAACATTGTGCAGTCATCAGTGAACATTCCCACTTCTGACCTTCTGATGGAAGGGAGATCGTTGATGAAGCAGCTGAAGATGATTGGGCTCAGGACACTACCCTGAGGAACTCCTGCAACGCTGTCCTGGAGCTGGGGTGATTGACCTCCAACCACCATGACCATCTTCCTCTGTGCTCGCTACGACTCCAACCAGCGGAGAGTTCGCCCCCTGATTTCCATTGACCCCAAGGTGCCCCTTGATGCGACACTCGGCCAAAGGATGCCCTGATGTCAAGGTGAGAAGTCACACACAAAATGAAGGTAGGAGATGGTGCGATAAGTCTTGAGTGAAGATGCGCAGAGACGAGGAGTGAAGGACAAATGTGTTTTCACCTTCACAAGAAGAAGAGAGCGATGTTCTATCTCTCTAAGACCTTGAGGTACCTTAACATTCCGAGGCCAGGATCTGGACACACCTGACCCTTTGTCTCCACACATCTTACATTCCTTTATTAATACACTTGTTCGAAGAGAATCCAGTGTTTGTAAATACACTCCTAACATCATTGCTCGGTAATTAATTTTTTCAAAACAGCTCATCCGTGAGGTAGAATAAATCCTTGAACAACATGCACTTCAGAAAGATCACAATTGAGTCTAATTAATGCATGCTTTGTATTCATTCCTTGCCCTCAGTGAAGGAGCTGCCAGCATTTGACAAGGTCAGGTCACTGCTCCTCTGAATTAGAGCTGTGTTTTAATACATGTAATTGTAGGAGTATCTGTGTCCAATTGTGTGCCGGGATGGCTGTCAGAGCACTTATCGTGGACTGAAAGCCGGAGGTGTCCGCCTTGTTTGTTTATTTACCCTCTCTGACTCTGCTTGTCAGATCGGCCCTGAGATTTTTCTCAATGCAAGCTGCAGGCACAGTGGGGTGAAACTGGCTCCCACGAGCAGCGTTAACAGCTCGTAGCAAGCTCCCACTCCCATAATCAAGGGGAGGCTGTATTTACAGTGTGGAATCTTCCATCGCCACAACGCAACCCCATCCCGTCGCCCCCCGCCTCCCCACCCACCCACCCACCAGCACCCCCAACCCCGATAAACATACGCTCCTCTAAAACTCTTGCTGCCCGAGTATCAAACCGCTCCAGGCCCCGCTCACCCCTCTGGCCTACATTACCTCACAGACCCTCAACAGCTCCCCACCCAGCCTCATCGTCAAGTCCCTCCATGGCCTACGTCCCTCGTATCTCTGCTACCTCCTCCAGTCTCACAATCTTTTCAATCCGGACCTCCCCTCCCCCAACCCCTCCACCTTATTTTTGACTGTTCCAGCCCTGGCGAGATTGGAGGCAATCCGGAGAGGGTTTGCTCAACTGATCGTTGGTATCAGGTACAGGCTTGGAGGGCCGAAGGGCCTTTTCCTGTGCTGTATTGTTCTTTGTTTTTTGATCCCGGGTATGGAGGGATTTTCTTACGAGGAGAGATTGAGTAGGTTGGGCCTGTACTCATTGGAGTTTAGAAGAACGAGAGGCGACCTTATTGAGACATATCAGATTCTCAGGGGGTTTGACAGGGTCGATGCTGAGAGGTTGCGCAGTAGCAAAAGTGGACAGCACTGTGGCTTCACAGCACCAGGGTCCCAGGTTCGATTCCCCACTGGGTCACTGTCTGTGCAGAGTCTGCACGTTCTCCCCCGTGTCTGCGTGGGTTTCCTCCGGGTGCTCCGGTTTCCTCCCACAGTCCAAAGACATGCAGGTTAGATGGATTGGCCGTGATAAATTGCCCTTAGTGACCAAAAAAAGGTTAGGAGGGGTTATTGGGTTACGGGGATAGGGTGGACGTGAGGGCTTAAGTGGGCCGGTGCAGACCCGATGGGCCAAATGGTCTCCTTCTGCACTGTATGTTCTATGTTTGATGCACCGTCAATTACCACAAGACGAGAATGGTGGAACAATTGAGGCTTTATAGAGCAAGATGTTGTGCCTCCTGTAGCTGGACCCAGAATGGCTGCAGCACCGGAGAGCGCACACATTTATACTCCGCCTACTGGGCGGAGCCAGCAGACAGGGATTTACCGTTGTACCCTTAATATACGGGCAGTGCCGTAATACATATAATATGCCACTAGTGGTGACTACCACAATATTCTATGTTGTTTCTCCTTGTGGGAGAGTCTGGGACCAGAGGGCAGAATCTCAGAGTGAGGGGGTGGCCCATTTCAGACAGAGATGAGGAGGAATTTCTTCTCTCAGACAGTAGTGAATCTGTGGAATTCTTTACCGCGGAGAGCTGTAGAGGCCGGGTCGTTAAGTATGTTCAAGGCTGAGAGAGACAGAGTTTTAATCAGTGAGGGAATGGAGGGTTATGGAGTTAAGGCGGGAAAGTGGAGTTGAAGATTTTCGTTTCAGATCCGTCATGATCTCATTGAATGGCGGAGCAGACTCGATGGGCCGAATGGCCTACCTCTGCTCCTACATCTTATGGCCTTCAGCTGCCTGGGTTGCTAGCATTTGAACACCATCTCCCTGAAGCTTCCTGTCTCTCTCCCGTCCGTTTTAACATGCTCCTGAAAATGTATCTCTTTGACCAAGATTTTGGTTAATTTCTCCATGCTTGTCAGTTTACTGTGTAATATTCTATAATAATCTCTATTAGTGTCCCAAGTAGGCTTACATTAACACTGCAATGACGTTACTGTGAAAAGCCCCTAGTCACCACACCACACCTAGGTGCCTGTTCGGGTGCACTGAGGGAGAATTCAGAATGTCCAATTCACCTAACAAGCACGTCCTTCGGGACCTGTGGGGGGAAACCCACACTGACACGGGGAGAACGTGCAAACTCCGCACAGACAGTTGATGTGTTGGGTACTCTGGATCTTTGGAGACTGCGTTTACCTCAGCAGTGACATAGACAGGCGACCAACACTGGTAATAGTACAACACTATTTTATTAAGCTAGAAACTGTTGAACATACTTGCACTGTGAGTCGACACTATGTTAGATTAACTGAAGACCTATGCCTACCCTGACCAGTCTAGACTATCAGCACATGGTGAAGATCTGTGCTGCAAGCTGCGAGCTCTGTCCTTCTGAGAGGCTGCATCCCGAATGAGCGGGAAAACTAGTGCCCTCTCGCTTTATAGTGATCGTGCCCTAACTTGTGATTGGCTGCTGTGTTGTGTGTGTTGATTGGTCTTGCAGTGTGTCAGTCAGTGTGTGTGTCTGCACCATTATATACTGATGTGTTTATTATGACATCCCCCTTTTATTAAATATTGTGTGTTCATGGTAATAAATAATGGGTGATGAGAATGTTCCTAACTATGTGTGGTATGTAGGAGCATATTTACAAGACTATGTACATAAACATTAAGCTATTTACGTTGGAAGGTGTCTAGTGCAGATGGACAGTATGCAACAACAGAGTAACTAGAGCAACATTATGTACAAACCAGTGAGTTGATTAAACAAAGCAACGGAACAATTCAGAGAGTCCACGAATTCAGAAAGTTCATAAATTTAGTCTCCGAGGTGGGCGACGAATTCTGGTCGACCGCCTCAAGGGTGGGTCAGGAGCCGCTGGTTCTGGAACGGGCTGGACTGTGTCAGAGTCGGAGGATGGCGAGGCAGGGTCAGAGTCCATGATAGGGTCGGCGTGATGGCGAGGCAGGACCTGAAGATCACGTGGCGAGCGCGGAATGAGTCGCAGTGCCCGCCTATTTCGGCGCAGAAGAGAGCCGTCCGGTAGATGAACCAGGAATGAACGGGGGGGGGGCCACTTGTCTGAGCACCACAGCGGTGACGGACCAGCCACCATCTGGAAGCTGGACACGGTCGTTGTCATGGGGAGCCAGAGCAGGGAGATCAGTGGCACGGGAGTCGTGGGCCGATTTGTGCTGGGGCCGAGTCAGCTGCATCCGGCGAAGGACCGGAACATGGTCCAGGTCCGGGACATGGATGGGCAACACCGTCATCCGCAGCGTGCGATTCATGAGTAGTTGAGCCGGTGACAGGCCGGTGGACAAGGGGGCGGAGCGGTAGGCAAGCAGGGCAAGGTAAAAATCAGAACCAGCATCGGCCGCCTTGCACAGGATACGTTTTACGATGTGCACTCCCTTCTCTGCTTTACCATTGGATTGGGGGTAATGAGTGAAGTTGTACCGTCTGGCAAAGTTGGACCACCCCTGACTGGCGAAACAGGGGCCATTGTCGGACATGACTGTGAGCGGGATGCCGTGTCGAGCGAAGGTTTCCTTACACGCACAAATGACTAGAGCTGAGGTGAGGTCGTACAACCTTACCACCTCCGGGTAGTTCGAGAAATACTCCACAATGAGGACATAGTCCCGGCCAAGCGCAGGGAACAGGTCGATGCCCACCTTGGTCCAGGGAGACGTGACCAACTCATGGGGCTGCAAGGTTTCCCTTGGCTGAGCAGGCTGGAATCGCTGACATGTTGGGCAGTTGAGCACGGCGTTAGCTATATCCTGGTTAATCCCAGGCCAGTACACTGCCTCACGGACCAGCCGGCGGCAGTTCTCCACTCCCAGGAGGCCCTCATGGAGCTGCTCGAGGACAAGGTTGCGCATGCTATGCGGGATGACAATGCGGTCCAGCTTGAGAAGAATCCCATCTACTACCGTCAGGTCATCTTTAACATTACAGAATTGAGGGCGTTGGTCCTTGAGCCACCCGTCCGTTAGGTGGCGAATGACACGCTGGAGCAGGGGCTCGGCGGCCGTCTCTCGACGAATTTGGACGAGGCGTTCATCCGTGGCGGGCAGATTGGAAGCAGCGACTGCCACATGGGCATCAACCTGGCAAACAAATCCCGCTGGGTCACATGGTATGGTGACAGACCGGGAGAGGGCGTCAGCGACGATGAGCTTCTTGCCCGGGATGTGGACGAGCTCGAAGTCGTAGCGCCTGAGCTTGAGGAGAATGCGCTGCAGGCGAGGCGTCATGTCGTTAAGGTCTTTTTGAATGATATTGACCAGCGGTCTGTGGTCTGTTTCGACTGTGAACTTTGGGAGTCCGTAGACAGAGTCATGGAATTTAACGACTGCGGTAAGAAGGCCCAGGCACTCCTTTTCAATTTGTGCATAGCGCTGTTTGGTGGGCATCATCGCACGTGACGCGTATGGATCGGGAGCCCATGATGAGGCATCATCACGCTGAAGGAGCACTGCTCCAATGTCGGATTGACTGTCATCCGTATAAATTTCCGTATCTTTGGCCGGATCAAAAAATGCCAAGACCGGGGCCGTGGTCAGCTTCGCCCTGAGTTCCCGCCATTCATGTTCTTGGGCGGGGAGCCATTGGAACTCTGTCGTCTTCTTGACCAGGTTCCTGAGAGCCACGGTGTGAGAGGCGAGGTTAGAGATGAATTTCCCTAGAGAGTTGACCATGCCCAGGAAGCGGAGGACCGACTCCTTCTCCTCCGGTGTCTTCATGGCCTTAATGGCAGCTACCTTGTCCGCAGCCAGCTGCACGCCCAACTATGAGATGTGGTCTCCGAGGAACTTAATTTCTGTTGGACCAAAGGAGCATTTGGCCCTGTTGAGGCGGAGGCCATGCTCATGGATCCGTCGGAAGATGTGTTAGAGGCGATCAATGTGCTCCTACGGGGTGGTGATCCAGACAATTATGTTGTCCACATAGACGCAAAGCCCTTCAATGCCTTCCATCATCTGTTCCATAATCCTGTGGAACACCTCCGATGCAGAGATGATACCAAACGGCATCCGGTTGTAACAATACCGGCCAAAGTGGGTGTTAAAAGTGCAGAGCTTCCTGCTTGATGCGTCGAGTTGGATCTGCCAGAACACCTTGGATGCGTCTAGCTTGGTAAAGAGCTTGGCGCGAGCCATCTCGCAGCTGAGATCTTCGTGCTTTGGAATGGGATAGTGCTCTCTCATAATATTGCGTTTGAGGTCCTTGGGATCAATGCAGATTCTGAATTCGCCGGAAGGTTTTTTCACGCATACCATGGAGCTGACCCAGTCGGTCGGTTCTGTGACTATGGAAATCACTCCTTGATCCTGGAGGTCCTGCAGCTGCTGCTTGAGGCGGTCCTTGAGGGGCGCTGGGACCCAGCGAGGTGCGTGCACCTCAGGCGTGGCATTTGGTTTCAACAAGATCTTGTAGGTGTACGGGAGTGTGCCCATGCCCTCGAAAACATTGTGGTATCGGTTAATGATGGCGTCCAGCTGCGCCCTAAAGTCAGTGTCCTGAGAGGCAGATGCGTCAGCAGGTGACAGGGAGTGAACCCTCTGGACACGATTCAGCAGTTTGCATGCTTGCGCACCAAGCAGGGAGGCTTTGGAGGATCCCACCATTTCAAATGGCAGGTTAGCTTTTAGTGACCGGTGCGTCACTTCAAGTTGGCACGAGCCACTGGCAGCAATGGCATTACCGTTATAGTCCAATAGCTGGCAGGCTGATGGCAGGATGGTCGGCTTGACACGGAGGCTTTCGAGGTCAGACTGCGCAATGAGATTGGCTGAAGCGCCGGAGTCCAGGCGGAATCGGATGCGGGATCGGTTGACCATGAGGGTGGCACACCACTCGTCATCCGGATCAATGCTGAATATCGGGAGAGGCTGGACTTTTGTCTTCGGGGGCATCCTGTGTTTGATAATGATACTGACCCGAAATGGAGCTTTAGGGTCCTCGGTGTCAAGGTCAGGCAGCAGGTCAGAATCGGATTCGGTGACCGTGGGCTGGATGGTGCGGACATCCCTGCCTAGCTGGTTGGAGCGTCGAGAGTTAGTAGGTTGAGCAGACCTGCATAACGCAGCATAGTGGCCAAGTTTGCCACATTGTAGGCAGCGTCGGGATTTTGCAGGACATTGCCACTTTAAGTGGGCGGAGACACAGTTGTCGCACGTCGTGACGTCAGAACGCTCGGTGCGCCACCGTGCGGTCGTACGTGGTGCGCACCTGCGCAGTGCGATCTTCGGCGTCGCCGTCCCCTCGTTCAGTGCGCGCATGAGGCCGTGAAAAGCGCGCAAAATGGCCGCCCTCATCCAGGCTGGGGCGCTGGAGTTGCTTGATTGCTTGATTGCCTCGTGGCAACCTTGCCGCGCTGTTTCAGCCACTTGAATGTGCGAGTATCGGTTAGTGGCGTGTTCATGCAGAACGCAGGTCTCGATGGCTGTAGCAAGGGTGAGCTGTTTAAACTTGAGGAGCTGCTGGCGTAGGGGGTCCGAAAACGAACACCGAAAATGATCTGGTCGCGTATCATGGAGTCGGAGGTGGACCTGTAGTTACAGGACTGCGCAAGGATGCGGAGTTGGGTGAGAAAGGATTGAAAAGATTCATCCTTACCCTGCAAACGCTGTTGGAAGACATAGCGCTCAAAACTTTAATTTACCTCAATGTCGCAGTGACTGTCAAATTTGAGGAGGGCCGTCTTGTGTTTTGATTTGTCTTCACCTTCAGCAAAGGTGAGAGAGTTGAAGATGTGGATGGCGTGGTCCACGGCCGTGGAGAGGAAGAGAGCGATCTTCATGCCGTCTGAAGCAGCTTCCAGGTCTGTGGCTTCAAGGTAAAGCTGGAATCGTTGTTTGAAGATCTTCCAGTTGGCACCGAGGTTGCCGGTGATGCGGGAGCGGCGGTGGGGGGGTGGACGATGTCCATATTGCAGGATGGCTGATTGCTAGTTGAAGGCAGATCACTTGCAGGTAGGTCTAATAAATTCTAACATCACGTACTGGTACCATGATGTGGTGGGTAATCTGGATCTGTGGAGACTGCGTTTCCCTCAGCAGTAACACATACAGGCTACCAACACTTGAAATAGTACAACACTATTTTATTAAGCTAGGAACTGTTGAACATACTTTCACTATGGGTCGACATGATGTTAGATTAACTGAAGACCTATGCCTATCCTAACCAGTCTAAACTGTTAGCACATGGTAAAGATCTGTGCTACAAGCTGCGAGCTCTGTCCTTCTCAGAGGCTGCATCCCGAATGAGCGGGAAAACTGATGCCCTCTGTCTTTATAGTGAGTGTGCTCTAACTGGTGATTGGCTGCGGTGTTGTGTGTGTTGATTGGTCTTGCTGTGTGTCAATCAGTGTGTGTCTGCACCATGATATACTGCTGTATTTTATGAAAACTGCAATGAAGTTCCTGTGAAAAGCCCCTAGTCGCCACACTGCGGCACCTGTTCGGGTATACTGAGGGAGAATTCAGAACGTCCAATTCGCCTAACAAGCACGTCTTTCGGGACTTGTGGGAGGAAACCGGAGCAGCAGGAGGAAACCCACGCAGACACTGGGAGAACGTGCAGACTCCGCACAGACAGTGACCCAAGCCGGGAATCGAACCTGGTTCCCTGGATCTGTTAGGCAGCAGTGCTAATTACTGTGCCATCCGATTATGCTGCTCTGAAGTGCCTTGGATGTTAAAGGTGCAACATATATGACACCTATTATCGGATGGCACTGTCAGTTCTGTGGAGAAATCAACACCAGTGAGCCTAGATTTCAGCTCTGACCCATGTATCTCACTTTAGTGGGAGTTAAAGTAGGGCTGGGTGTAAAACTGGCTCTGATTTGCTTTGGGGCCCCTAGTTCTAGGGCCTATTGCATGCCCTGTTCTTGGTCCCTGGAGTCCTCGGGCCTTTACATAAACCTTGGCAACTACGTTCTGCTGTGTCTGGTTCAATCGTGCTGCTTTTGATTTATGTGTGTCTGCTGACTGATATCCGCTCACTGTGCTTGATTAGTTAAGCAAACCTGGGTGTGGGCTCTGCGAAAATCAATCAAAGCTGTGGAAAGAGCAGGACGCCAGGGAAGAAGCTTGGAGTGGACGTTTCACAGCTCTGCGAGTAGATCCCTCTGACACATGTGTACACTAGTGTCATCTCTGCACAGATCTGGGATATAATAATATACAACACTTAGAACAGATGAATACCATCCCTGCAATTCTTACTATTTAGTGATCGGTGTGAGGTACTGTGAGGTCTGAGGTACTGTCTGCACCTTCTCCCCGTGTCTGCGTGGGTTTCCTCCGGGTGCTCCGGTTTCCTCCCACAAGTCCCGAAAGACGCGCTGTTAGGTAATTTGGACATTCTTAATTCTCCCTCCGTGTACCCGAACAGGTGCCGGAATGTGGCGACTAGGGACTTTTCACAGTAACTTCATTACAGTGTTAATGTCAGCCTACTTGTGACAATAATAAAGATTATTATTGTATTATGGTGCCTTATTGGAGTAACTTGCACCCTTGCAATCTGCATGTCTGGCCCCGATTTCTTTTTATTCTTTCGAGACACGTGGGCATCGCTGGCTATGCCAGCGTATTTGTTGACCTTCTCCAATTGTCCCTTGTGGCGGTGAGCTGCCTTCTTGAACCTGCTGCAATCCATGTGGCGTCGATACACCCTCTTCCCAGCTTCTGACCTGCTGTTAGCGGGAGGAGGGGGAGTTCCAGGGTTGTGAGTTAGCGGCAAGGGAAGGAACGGCCGATTTAGTTCCAAGGTCAGGCTGGTGGGGCACCTGTAGAGGGTGACGTCTCCATATGCCTGCTGCCCTTGTCCTTCCAGTTGGCAGAGGTCGCGGGTCGGGACGCTGCTGTGCTGTAACCTCGGGACCACAGCTCGAAATTGCGACTACATTAATGGATTAAGTGCCAAAGCAAAGTTCCATTTAGTTTGCTGAATCAAACAGCCCTGCCTCAAGGTCGTAAACAATGTCATATTTCCTCCCCCCCCCCCCCCCCCCCCCCCCCCCCTCCTCCTCAAAGTCGACTACGGCACGGGTTAGATGCAGAGTGAAACTTGCTCAACACTCCCTTATTAATCAAAGATAAAAGTACAGCCAAGGTTAGACACGCGGCGAAGGTACCTTTGCAAGGTCCCATCCAGCACCGTCTGACACTGACTCTGAAGCTCCCTGTCTCTCTGCCTGCTTTCCGCATGATTAAATCGAGCCCAAACCATCCCTCTCTGTTCTCCGATACACTTTATTATTGCAGAAGTAATTCCATTTCAGCACCTTGATTTTATTCCTTCGCTTTGGTGACAGGTCCTGTCTGCCAACATGAAAGTTTTTCTTCCAGCCAATTTGACTCGTATTTCCCTTCACGTCCGGTTAAATAAGCACTTTTGATTACTGCCAGTTATAATCTTGGAAGAAAGATTCCTCCCCCACCCCCCACCCCCCCACCCTCCCCTTACTATACCTCATTGTCCTTGATATAGATTTCATATTGAGCTCTCCGAAATGCGTGTCCATCCTTAGCCTTAATCCTGTCTCTGTTAAGCCAATTACACCCGTCTTCTCATTCTATCCGGACCCCGTGCTCCTCGTGCCCTTTACATTAGTATAAAAGCCACTCTACTGGATCGATATTTTAATGATCTGGCTGATGTGCAGTCATTGATTTTCTAGCCCTTCCTCTCCACCATGGCGTCTTCAGCTCAACAGTTGCTCTCAATTCTCCCCCCCCCCCCCCCCCCCGCCCAACCCCTGCTTCCACCCCGCTGCACGCCTTTCCGACACGGTGAGAACGCGGGGAGGGCGAAATGTGGCGGTCGGACACCGACATTCCCCTCAACACTGTCCCAGCAAAGCCCACTCCAAGCCGGAGGGAAAAGCGCCTCACCTTCTGATTCAGAGCTTATGGACGTCGACATTGAGTTCAGCAACTTCGGACCGTGAGCTCTATCCTCCATTTTGAACTTATTTCCGCCAAGTACCAGCCTGTACCTTGCTCTCAATTTTTTTTTTTTTTTTTGCTTTCAGTAAGAGGTCTTACAACACCAGGTTAAAGTCCAACAGGTTTGTTTCAAATCACTAGCTCTGGGAGCACAGCTCCTTCATCCAGTGAATGAAGTGGCGGGTTCCAGAAACACATATTTAACCAAAGTAAAAGATGCGAGACGATACTTTGAATGCGAGTCTTTGCAGGTAATTAAGTCTTTACAGGTCCAGACGGTGCAACCAGAGAGAGGGATAATCACAGGTTAAAGAGGTGTGATTTGTCTCAAGCCAGGACAGTTACATAGAACACAGAACATAGTTGGTAGGATTTCGCAAGCCCAGGCTAGATGGTGGGGGATGAATGTAATGTGACATAAATCCAAGGTCCCGGTTGAGGCTGTACTCATGCAAGCGGAACTTGGCTATCAGTTTCTGCTCGGTGATTCTACATTGTCGCGCATCCAGAAGGCCGCCTTGGAGAACGCGTGCACTGCTTTCAGGCAGTGCTGACCTCGTTCTCAGCTATTAACATGTTTTACTATTTTGCTTCTAGACAATGCGAACCTTTATTCTGCTGTTCACATACTCTAAACCAATGCTTTGTTTCTTTATTACTATCATTACCGCTCCCTTTGCCTTTTGCTCCATTGCATCTTTGTTAGTTAACCACCCCTCCTCCCCCCCCTCATATTCTAACCTATCCCTGATCATCTCTTTTTTTGTTCCCCTCTCCCCTTTGTCCAAAGAAATAAAACTCATCACATCCCTACCTCACTTTAGTTCCAAAGAAGTGTGGTTAATGGCCACCTAAGATGGCGTCCTGCATAGGATTCTGGGAGAATTGGCCAAGAACAGAACAAGCAGGCTGTGGTTTAAGTAAAGATTGACGAGCAAGCTGAATCCTAGAACTTTACAATACACAGGAAAAAGGTCATCTCCAGACCATCCCAGGAATAATAGAACTATACTGCCAATCACACTTGTTTACTGGACAGAGCATCCCCTAAACTCCCTATTTGGAAGAGCCAACCACTCCGGCGTCGGGCCTCCCCAAAGGTGCGGAATTCTCCGCACCTTTAGGGGCTAAGCCCACGCCGGAGTGGCTCCCGCTCCCCCGACTGGCACCAACGGTCTTTGGCGCTATGCCGATCGGCATCGGGGCTGGCCGAAAGGCCTTCGCTGGTCGGCGTGAGTCCGCGCATGCGCAGGAGCGTCTGCGGCCGCTGACATCACCACCGGCGCATGCGCGGTGGAGGGGGTCTCTTCCACCTCCGCCATGGTGGAGGCCGTGGCGGCAGCGGAAGAAAAAGAGTGCCCCCACGCAGGTGGCCCGCCGGCCGATCGGTGGGCCCTGATCGCGGGCCAGGGCACCGTGGGGGCAACCCCTGGGGCCCGATTGCCCCGCGCCCCCCCC
This sequence comes from Scyliorhinus canicula, assembly GCF_902713615.1. Taxonomy (NCBI): domain Eukaryota; kingdom Metazoa; phylum Chordata; class Chondrichthyes; order Carcharhiniformes; family Scyliorhinidae; genus Scyliorhinus; species Scyliorhinus canicula. The sequence goes on along the minus strand of NC_052170.1, from coordinate 18,109,652 downwards.
CCAGGACCCCGGGGGCCCTCTCGCACTGCCACTCACGCCGGCACCAGAGGTGGTTTAAATCACGTTGGCGGGAGAGGCCTGACAGCGGCGGGGCTTCGGCCCATCGCGGGCCGGAGAATCACCGTAGGGGGCCCTCCGATCGGCGCGGGGTGGCACGCTGATCGGCGGGGTGTGATTCCCGCTCCCGCTGATTCCCGAGTGCGGAGAACTCCGGCCACGGCGGGGGGGGGATTGACGCCGGCCCCGGGCGATTCCCCGACCCTGTGGGGGGGGGTTGGAGAATTCCGTCCCAGAGCCGGGAAGAGACCTAACCCAGGACGGGACATTGAGGATTACAGGATTCAGCAGACAAATAAAGGCCAATATCTGTCTGGTACTTACTAGTCACTCTGAAGTTAAGTTAAGGTCTAGTATGAACTTTTAATACTCTGTAAGATAGCTAGTGTTGATGGAGTGATTGATTAATTATAACATAGTGTGGGTGTGAATAAATAGTATTTGAACAAAGTCGACTCAGTCATTTCAGCTCCATATACGGGTTAAATAAACACTGTGGTTGCAACAGAAGAGTCATGTTGACCTCCGCATGTTAACTCCAACACTTTCTGTTACTATTTGGGTTAGAATCTCCCCCTGGAGACGACAAGAAAATGTTTGAAATGATTAAAAACTAGGATTTTCCAATTGCAGTGAATAAATTGGCTTTTTCACCGTTGGGCGTAATGGACATTGGCGGTTGTCAGGAGCAATGGAGAGGACGGCGGGCATTAGGTAATTTCTCCAACCGTACTTTATTTCCGTGTCTTGGACGGTGTCAAACTGGATTTGGCAGTCATGTGGAGTTTGAAGCCATGACCTGAATAGACTCGGAGGCAAAGTTGTTTCCACTGAGATCGCGCTGACAATCAAAGATCAATTTTCACACTTGCTGGGCCCACGATCATTGGGTCAGGTCACCAGTCCTCAGGCTATCTTTGTGAGCTGGATGCATGCATAGGAAAGCAGCAAGGTCCCCTTTAAATGCTCAGAGGATGCGTGAAATGGAGGAGCACTCCACAAAAAGAAGTATCAGGGGCTGGAGCGTGCAATGTGATTCTCTGAAACTGTGATATTTGGACCTTGAACTCTTTCTCAGGCTGATTCCCATGAAATCTTCTGTTGTGCTCCTGTAGTCACCCGCGATGTCCAGTACAAGGTGAAGATCAGGCAGTGACACCCATGCAGAGCCCTCAATGGGTGGGATGTGCCTACCTAACAGAGAGCGTAGGGTGTGGACAGGGAGACTGGTCTGAGAGTTTTATCCAGGTACTTGGCCCTCTTGTCATGTAAGAGTACCTTTGAGAAATTGGTGTTTATAAATGGGTGTGTATATAAATATCTGTAGTGAGAGTACCTTTAAGAAAAGGATGTTCATTACTGCAGTGATGTCAGAGAGTGGCTGGAGCTGGGCTGTCTGTCAGCTTTTTACTTTCGTTTTAGGCTGTTTGCTGCAGGGTGTGTTTTAGTTTAGTTTTCAGAGCTGGATAGCTGCAGTCACAGCCAGAAGGTGTATTAGAGTCTCTCTCTGTAACCTAAAGACTGTAAATCCATCCTGGCGATTTAAAACTAATAACAGTAGTGACTTTAACCTGATGTGCTTCTGGTAAAAGGTGTTTTAAGTCTTATGGATGTTAAAAGGAAAGCTTAAAGGATTACTTAGCGTTGTAGTCTTCGGGGTTGTATTTGACTTAATGGTTGCTAAGATGATCACTGAATGTTTTAAAAAGGTTAACTTGAGTTCATAGAATAAACATTGTTTTGCTTTTAAAAAATACTTTTCCATTTCTGCTGTACCACACCTGTAGAGTGGGCTGTGTGCTCCCCATACCACAATCTAGTAAAAGTTGTGGGTCAAGTGAACTCCATGATACACTTTGGGGTTCTCTAAACCCTGGCCCATAACATTCTGCTCACTTGGCCCTCGAGTAACTGAATGAAGTCCCAATCCCAGTGCCGAGTATCGCCGATAGCATCTCTTGAGAAAAGGAAGTCCTTCAGGTGATGCTTGTTGCTGTCAGGCTTATACCTTTGACAAGCTGCGGTTTCACTACCTACCATGGGGGCCACAGCTGCTAAAGATAACGTTTGCCTTCCTTCAGTCTGCACTGCCCTCAGTCTCTCTGTCTCCTCAACACCCAGAGCTTGAATAACCTTTCTCAGTTCCATTTCCACTCTCGTTCCAAATTCCACTCTCCTTCAAAATTTACAAAGTGACGTTGGCTCCATTCTATGGTCTAATGTATTGGAGGCAGGGCATGATTTAGGGTAGGCCTTGTAACGGACAGAATCTATTCAATTAGCAAACAACAAACAGAATCTATTTTACAGCCGAGTCTATTTCACAGATATAACAAACAGAATCTATTTTACTGCAGAGTCTTTTTCTCAGAAACAACAAACAAAATCTGTTTGGCAACAGTTGATTTGATAGGAAACGACAAAGAGCATCTACTTTGCGAGGGTTGATTCCAGAGCAAGAAATAGACAGGATCTATTTTACAACAGTTCATTTCATAGCAAACAAAACACAGAATCTATTTTCCGACAGTTCATTTCATAGCAAACAACAAACAGAATCTATTTTAAGACAGTTCATTTCACAGCAAACAACAAACAGAATCTATTTTAGGGCAGTTTATTTTACAGCAAACAACAAACAGAATCTATTTTACAACAGTTCATTGCATAGCAAACAACAAACAGAATTTATTTTAGGATGGTTCATTTCATAACAAACAATGAATAGAATCTATTTTACCCCAGTTCCTTTCATAGCAAACAACAAACAGAATCTGTTTTACGATCGATCTTTTCACAGCAAACAACAAACGGAATCTATTTTATGATTGATCTTTTCACAACAAGCAGAATTTGTTTTACGATTCATCGTTTCACAGCAAACAACAAACAGAATCTATTTTACAGCACTCTATCTCACAGCAAAACAACAAATTATTTGACAAAAAATAGGCTTTACGAACTTCAGAAAGAAAAACAAATTATGATGGCACTGATATGGCAGCTCCTTGGGTTTCTTTGCTTTAACTTTTCACACACAGTGCGGTCGTCTCTGTTACAGTGTTGTTTCTGACACATTGCCTTTGACGTACTGTGTGCGTAGGGCAGAGGGCGGGAGTGGGGTGTGCATGGGGTGGGGAGGGGGGATACTAGTTTGTGGCTGGGACGAGGCCCTGAGTCCACGACACATAAACAGATGCGGATATCGACACTGCGGCCTGGTGGGTAACTCTCCCGCATCTGAGTCAGAAGGTTACGGTTTCAAATCCCACTTCAAAGGCTGGAGCGCAAAATCTAAAGGCAATTAGGGATAGGCAATGAATGCTGGCCTAGCCAGCGAAGCCCTGGAATGAATAAGACAAAACATTCCGCCTTCGAAATGCGATGCCACAGCTGAGCCTATCTGCCCTCTGGCAGCAGTTCTCATGTTCCCATTCTCACAAGAACACAAAGGAGTTCAACCTGTTATTCCGGCCAATGTATAAATCGCTCAACCAACACTTAAGATCAGATTAGCTGGTCGTTATCGCAGTGCTGCATTGGGGCATGATGTGGCTTTGTCAGGGCAGTGGTTAGCACTGCTGCCTCACGGCGCCGAGGACCCGGATTCAAACCCGGCCCCGGGTCACTGCCTGTGTGGGGTTTGCACATTCTCCCCGTGCCTGCGTGGGTCTCAAAGATGTGCAGGGTTAGGTGGATTGGCCGGGCTAAATTGCCCCTTAATTTGGAAACGTTTTCTAAAAATTAAAAAAATGACTCTGTTGTCGCCTCATATCTGCACAGTGGCAGCACCTTCTACTTCCTCAGTAACTGGGTCTGCACTTGCAAAGCACAGCTCAAGCAGAACGTCTACAGTGTGGAAACTGGAGGCCAATTTCCACAGCAGCTCTCGGGCGTAGTCACCCCGGTCTGTTGTACAGCCTTTTAGCCTACATGCTGGTACAATGCATGCACCCACGGTACAGTCCCCCCCGATCGCCCAGGTGATCGGTGTGTCCTATTCCCCAGGGCTACCATTCGTCATGACGACCGAGGCAGCTGGTCTGGACAAGCCGAGAAGGTGCGGGCTGTGATTTAAATAGAGGCAAATGGGGCAAGATCGGGGACCGATCTGTAAAGGGTTCTTTTAATATTAGAGCCTGAGAGGAGAGATTGAGTAGCTGCTTCCACAGACGCTCAGAGCTCTGTTTAGCATGCAGCGGCAGTGAGGGAAGAGAATCAGTATTCTCGAACCTCCTCGAGAATTCATCAGTAAAACAGACTTGTCTCGGTCATTGCAGGAGGCGGTCACTACAAGCTGTGACAATGATCAGACATGCTCACCGTAGTCGGCGATCATGACAGGCTGTGATCACCCATGTTCCTTTCTAAAAAGTCATCGCGCCCGGCCACTTCTGCCAACGTGCCGCGCCTTCAAATTCCTTTGCCGGGGCTGCGACTTGGCAGGGAGCGAGACGGCGCGGGGGCCCACGCTCTGTCGGCGACGGCCATTGCCTCCGATGATGGTTGGGCGAGTTCACGGCGGGTGCCGATCGGATCGGGAGCTGTGCTCCCTGGAGGCCCAACTGCAAGTTTCGAACTGGCAGGGAAACAGAAATTCAAACCACTCCTGACGCCAGCCCAGTTGTCTCCAACTCCCTGTAGCCCTTGTGCTTGCTTGTTGCTCTCCGCCACTTAGCTCCAGGACCCTGGTTTCGACAGTGCGATATTCTAAGGAACACCGAAGCTGGTATTATTCTGATTCCAAGAACAGGCTCTTTGGAGGGTGATACACACATTGGTCCAGCCAACTGGGAGCAAACATAATTAATTCCCTACTGGTTCCTTTTGAATCATGTTTAATCCTCTTTAAAGCCGTCATTATCAAACGAATAATTAGTAATCAAGGATGTTGCTCTGATTTGTACTGAAGCCAGGGGGTAATTAGAGGAGATGGACATTTATATTCCTAATAGCTCCAGGTTTCTTCATTACTCTTTTCACTTGAGACTTAAACTATTGGTAACGAGTGGCAGAGTTCAAAGGCGATTCTGGCTGGTTATTGCAGCGGAATGTGGTGTCAGATCTCACTCCCGTCCGACATAGCTGATAATTAGGAACTCATTTTTTCTCTCTCTCTGTTTGTAGGTTTGATTAGGAATGCCCTTTTCTCCGATCAAGGTACCGAAAAATGTTCGGCGAACCCATCACTGTGAATTCGTCTTAAGTTCGCCCGCAGGTTTAGCACAGTGGGCTAAACAGCTGGCTTGTAATGCGGAACAGGGCCAGCAGCGCGGGTTCAATTCCCGTACCGGCCTCCCTGGATAGGTGCCGGAATGTGGCGACTAGGGGCTTTTCACAGGAACTTCACTGAAGCCGACTTGTGACACGAAGCGATTCTTCTTATTATTAGAGAAAAATATGTACTTGTATGCTCAAATGAGTAATCACTAAAGTACAGGGCGACACAGTGGTTAGCACCGTTGCCTCACAGCCTTAAGGACCCAAGTTCGATTGCGGCCTTAGGTGACTCTGTGTGTGGAGTCTGCACGTTCCCCTGTGTCTGCTGGGGTTTCCTCCGGGTGCTCAGATCTCCTCCCAGTCCAAAGATATGCAAATTAGGTGGATTAGCCATGCTAAATTGCCCCTTAGGGTGGGGTTGCAGGAATAGGGTGGGGGATTGGGCCTAGGTAGAATGGTCTTTTGAAGGGCCGATGCAGATTCGATGGGCTGAATGGCCTCCTTCTGCACTGTAGGGATTCTATGATTCCAAAGCAAAAGATGAATGGAATGTGCCATCATCCAGTTTTCTCAGGTAATTCCTCTCCAAGTATTCAAGAGTTTGAGAAAGCCTAAGTGATCGACGAGGTCTCCCCTACAGGGGAACGGTCCGGAATTGGTAGTTGCGAAAGGGGAGGTGAGGTTAATTGAAAGTCAGCTCTGCTTAACTTGAGAAAGCACCATAATTCACAGGACATCATACATAGATACATACGTAGAAAATAGAAGCAGGAGAAGGCCATTCGGCCCTTCGGGCCTGCTCCGCCATTGGTTGATCATAAAGTTCAATACCCTGATCCTGCCTTATAGTCCCAAGAGCTATATCTAATTCCTTCTTGAAATTACACAACATTTTGGCCTCAGCGACTTTCTGTGGTTGCGAATTCCACCGATTCACCACTCTCTGGGTGAAGAAATTTCTCCTCACCTCAGTCCTAAAAGGTTTACCCCTTACCCTCAATTAATATAATGCTAAATGATTTAGTGTCCCCTCATACATCAGTCCCACCAACCCAGGAATCAGCCTGGTATACCTTCGCTTGTCTCCCTCCTTAGCAAGAGCATCCTTCCTTAGATGAGCCCTCCTGCTGCTGAAACAAGGCCACAGACAATATCGTTGATGCAGAGGGTGACGTCACGGAGTCGCACCTGAACCGCGGAGATTCTCACAACCTGTAGTTCGGCGTGAACTCATCACCCTTGACGAGGTGAATCGGTTTTGATCGAGAGCCAATGGTGCGCCAGTGGCGGATGGAGTGAATGGTGGATGGGGGTGGGGGGGTACCAAACAAGCGGGTTACTTCGCTGGGTGCTGTCGAACGCCTACCGCCCTAAAGCTGCGTACCAGCCTCCCCGAACAGGCGCCGGAATGTGGCGACTAGGGGCTTTTCACAGTAACCTCATTTGAAGCCTACTCGTGACAATAAGCGATTTTTATTTCATTTCCTAGCTGGGGAGATAAAATGGTGGGAATGAACAGGAGGGGAAAGAGAGAAGTCAATAAGCCCACTTAGTCTGGGATCCTGGGAAAGAACAGGTTAAGAGTTGGAAGCAGCAAAGTGCCTTAAATTCAACAGAATTAAGAAGTTGGAAGAGAATATAGGGATGTGAGGTGCACCCAGGGCAAGATTGTTGAACATGAATCAAAACAACCCAGTTAATGAGGCGGAAAGAGAGGTTTCGGAGATCAGGGCACAACGAGCCCTTTAATGCCTCATCCAAAATTTAAAAAAATTAATTCACAGGACATGGGCCAGGCTGTGGGCATTTATGATCCATCCCTCATTGCCCTGAAGGCTACATAGTGGTAATGTCCCCGGGCTAGTAATCCAGAGACCCAGGCAAATGCTCCGGGGGACATGGGTTCTAATTCCGCTACGGAAGCTGGGAGAATTTAGACGCAACAAATAAAATCGGGAATGTTAAAGCTGGCCCCGGTAACAGCGGCCCACAAAACTACCGTCGGTTGTCGGAAAAAGCCCATCTGGTTCCCCAATGCCCCTCAAGGGAGGAAGATTGCCATGGTAACCCGGCCCGGCCTACATGTGGCTCCAGAGCCTGACTCTTCACTGCCCCCTCTGGAATTGGCCGAGTGATGCACTCTGTTCACGGGCAATTCGGGATGGGCAAAAAGTGCTGGGGGCCTCAACAGCGACACCCAAATCCCACGGAAGAGTGAAGGAAAATAAAATCGCCCTTTCATTCCTCCTCTTGGTTAACCTGCCAATGGGACAAACTAGACGGATCTGAATAATACCAAATCAACATCTGTTTGAAGCCTGCAACACAAAAAAAAAGGGACTGAAATAATTACCCTGGAAGACATCAACGATAACAATCTATCCACTCGGTCATTTAAATAATGAGATTCATGTTGTGATTCTCTCCCGAAAGGATTTTTTAAACGTTAAATCTGAAAGGAAACATTTCAAAAATAAATCATGTGTTAATTCCGCAAAGGTTGAATAATGCTGAAGTGAATCACTGGTTGGACTGGGACTGAACTCAATTTCCATTTTAACACGATCAAGGGCAAAGAGGTTTGCAGCAGAATCACAAAATAAAAGCTGTCTCGGTTTGAGAATGAATAACTCCCCGCTTCAGTATTAATAATAATGCTGATTATAATGAAGAGATATCATTCATCTTCCAGGGAGAATGTATCTTGAAAGGCTCTGAAGGCGAGGACGCTGACTGCCGATTACGTTAGATAGTGGTTAAAATCCGCCTTTAAACAAAAAAAGCTGGAAGAGGACTGATGATTAAACGCAATTAGTGCATTTGTGTTAAGTATCGGCAGCTTGTGATTCTAACGTGCTCTTAATGTAGACAAATGCCTGAGGCGCTTCACAGAATCGTTTGTATTCATTTGGCACTGTCCACATCCCCAGGGAGTCCTTCAGACAGCCAATGATGTACCTGGCGAAATGTCAGGTAGGAAATGCAGCAATTTACTGACAGCGGCACGGTGGCGCAGTGGTTAGCGCCGCTGCCTCACAGCGCCAGGGAGCCGGGTTCAATTCCGGCCTCGGGTGACTGCCTGTGCGGAGTCTGCACGTCCTCCCCGTGCATGCGTGGGTTTCCTCCCGGGTGCTCCGGTTTCCTCCCACGGTCCAAAGATGTGCAGGTTAGGTGGATTGGCCGTGCTAAGTTGCACCTCGGTGTCCAACGGATAGGTGGGGCTGCAGGGGCCTGGAAAGGGGAGTGGGCCAGTGTGGGCTAGATGGGCTCAATAGCCTCATTCGGCACCGCAAGGGTTCTATGATTCTAAGCTCCGTCTCCAGCATTGAGACGATGACCAATTCATCTGTTTTACTGATCCCCCGATGCAGGAGAGGTGAGTGGGCAAAAAAACCTAACAGATGGAATATAATGGAGGAAAATGTGAAGTTCTGCACTTTGGTAAGAAGAATAAAGGAGCTGAATATTATTTAAATGGAGATAAACTGCAGAAAGCTGCAGCACAGAGGGATTTTGGGGTCCTCGTGCATAAATCACAAAAAGCTAGCATGTAAATAGAATTTTAGTCTTTATTTCAAAGGGAATGAAGTATATAAATAGAGAAGTCTTGGTAAAACTATACAAGGCAATAGTTCGGCCACACCTGGAATACTGTGAACAGTTTTGGTCCCTTATCTACAGAAATATATACTGTCATTGGCGGCAGTCCAGAGAAGGTCCATTAGATTAATCCCAGGTTGAGGGATTTTCTCAAGAGGAGAGGTTGAGTAGGTTGGGCCTGTACTCATTGGAGTTCAGAAGAATGAGAGGCGGCCTTATTAAGACATATGGGATTCTCAGCGGGCTGGACAGGGTAGATGCTGAGAGGTTGTTTCCCCTTGTGGGAGAGTCTAGGACCAGAGGGCAGAATCTCAGAGTAAGAGGGTCACCTGGTACGGCAACTGCTCGGCCCAGGACTGCAAGAGACTTCAGAGAGTCGTGAACACCGCCCAGTCCATCACACGAACTTGCCTCCCATCCATTGACTCCATCTACACCTCCCGCTGCCTGGGGAAAGCGGGCAGCATAATCAAAGATCTCTCCCACCCGGCTTACTCACACTTTCAACTTCTTCCATCGGGCAGAAGATACAGGAGTCTGAGAACACGCACGAACAGACTCAAAAACAGCTTCTTCCCCACTGTCACCAGACTCTCTGATGACCCTCTCTAAATGACCCTCTGATGGACTGACCACATTAACACTACATCCTGTATGCTTTATCCGATGCCGGTGCTTATGTAGTTATATTGTATACCTTGTGTTGCCCTATTATGTATTTTCTTTTTCTTTTCTTCTCTTTTCATGTACTTAATGATCTGTTGAGCTGCTCACAGAAAAATATTTCCACTGTACCTCGGTACACGTGACAATAACCAAATCTAATCCAATCCAATTTCAGACAGAGATGGGGAGGAATTTCTTCTCCTAGAGGGTAGTGAATCTGTGGAATTCTTTCCCGCAGAGAGCTGTAGAGGCTGGATCGCTAACTATGTTCAAGCTTGAGATAGACAGATTTTTAATCAGTGAGGGAATCAAAGGTGAGGGGAATAAGGCGGGAAAGTTCAGTTGAGGATTATTATTAGGCAGCAGGGTAGCATGGTGGTTAGCATAAATGCTTCACAGCTCCAGGGTCCCAGGTTCAATTCCCAGCTGGGTCACTGCCTGTGTGGAGTCTGCACGTCCTCCCCCTGTGTGCGTGGGTTTCCTCCGGGTGCTCCGGTTTCCTCCCACAGTCCAAAGATGTGCAGGTTAGGTGGATTGGCCATGCTAAATTGCCCGTAGTGTCCTAATAAAAAAAGTAAGGTTAAGGGGGGGGTTGTTGGGTTACGGGTATAGGGTGGATACGTGGGTTTGAGTAGGGTGATCATTGCTCGGCACAACATCGAGGGCCGAAGGGCCTGTTCTGTGCTGTACTGTTCTATGTTCTATGTTCTATGTCACATCTGCCATGTTCTAATTGAATGGTGGAGCAAACACGATGGGCTGTATGGCCTACTTCTGCTCCTAAGCCTAATGGCCTTATGGGTGATTGGATGTTAGGACAAGTTGATAGGTTTTTGAGAAAGGGTTTGAAGAAGGAGTATAAAAAGGAGAGAAAAACAAGTAGAGCATCTTTCATGACCCCATGGCTTCCTGTAATGAACAATGAAGCACTTTTGAAGTGCAGTGACTATCGTAATGTCATCCACCACCTTAACCATCCATTCGTCTCAAGGGCAGTTAGGGATGGACAATAAATACTGGCCTCGACGGTATCGCCCACATCCCGTAAATGTTCTTGAAAAATCTCCTTCCACCACCCTTACCCAGTGACAGTAGGATGTCTACACGACGCACTACAGCAACTCACCAACGGTTCTTCCAAATCCGCGACCACTGCCATCTAAAACGTCAAGGACAGCAGACTCATGGGAACGCCATCAGCTGGAGGTTCCCCTCCAAGCCACTCACCACCCTGACTTGGAAATACATTGGCCATTCCTTCATTGTCGCTGGGTCAAAATCCTGGAAAACCCTCCCTAACATCACTGTGGGTGTACCTACACCACGTGGACTGCGGCGGTTCAAGAAGGCAGCTCACCACCACCTGCTCAAGGGCAATTAAGAATGGGCAGCCCAATCTGGCCGAGCCAGTGACTCCCCACATCCCTGCAAATCAGTCAATTGAAGAAATGTGGGGGAGTGGAAGGAATTAGGGGTGTGTCGTTATCTCGCAGAAATATGTTGCCTCCCACAATGGATCTCAGTGGGCTGGATAATGTGACGTCATTCATGGTCTGGGACACGGGGTCATAATCGCATTTTGGGTCGTTGTTCACCTTCCACTTACCCGCTCCCTTTCACCTGAAAGAGGTCAGGTCCAGGGCCTCTGTGCTGTAGGTCAGTGGGGAGGCGTTGGGTTCATTGTGTTGGCTGCTTATGTCCCTCAATTCTGTCCATGATCGGTTAATACTAGCTGCGGGCCAACAGGGGCCAGCTCCCAGGGCCCAATCGGTTTGAGTGGAGTTGAGCATTCCTGACACTGTTGGCGACAGCTGTGGGCAGCACGGTAGCACAGTGGTTAGCACTGTTGCTTCACAGCTCCAGGGTCCCAGGTTTGATTCCCGTCTTGGGGCACTGTCTGCGCGGGGTCTGCACGATCCCCCCGTGTCTGCGTGGGTTTCCTCCGGGTGCTCCGGTTTCCTCCCACAGTCCAAAGATGTGCAGGTTAGGTGGATTGGCCAGGCTAAATTGCCCTTAGTGTCTGAAAAGGTTAGGTGGGGTTACAGGGATAAAGGGGATGGGATGGGGCTTGGGTGTGGTGCTCTTTGCAAGGGCCGGTGCAGACTCGATGGGCCGATTAGCCTCCTGTATATTCTATGATTCTATGCTTCACCGAGGAATTGACAGCTCAAGTTATCACGAAGACGATCGGTCAGCCGAAAGTGACCTCCTGCTCTGAAAGGTTTGGAAGCAGCAGAATGCACAATCTCCAGACATTTCTCGCAGTCTGTCTCTGGTTGGAGGAACTCCACAGTGATCCTGGAGAAGCTTTCATCCTCGGAACCTGATGTTGGCATCAAAACGTCGTCTGGGGAACACGCCCTCATCATCATCGTTTTGAAGAACAAGGGGCAGGATTCTCTCCGCCCACGCCGGCCCGGAGAAACGCACGACGCTGCCCGACACCGCGCCTACATGCCCCCCCCCCCCCCCCCCCACCCCCCCACCCACCCCCAGAATGGGCTGAGCGCCCACAAAAAAAATCTGACTCCCGCCGGCACCATCCACTTGTGGTGTTACCCGTCGGCACCTCGGCGTGCATCCATCCGGGGGCAGCCTGCTTGTGGGGGAGGGGGGGGGGGGTCCGATCCCGGGGAACCTCCACTGTGGCCCGGCCCGCGAACGGGGCCTACCGATCGGCGGGCCAGCCTCTCGGGCCGGGGGCCTCTTTTGCTCCGCTCCAGCCCCTGTACGCCTACGCCATGTTGCGTTGGGCCCGGTGCGGAGAACGGAGCCACCCGCCGGTCGCACTGCGTTTACGCAGACCCCCGGCCCCCATTTGACACCGGCATCGGCAACTGGAGCAGCATGGGTCACTCCAGTGCCGTGCTGGCCGACTGAGGGGCCCGGAATCGCTGCTCCTGGGGGCCTGTTGACGCCGCCGTGAAACGCAACGCCCTTTACGACGGTGTCAACACTTAGCCTCAGGATCAAAGAATCCCGCCCAAGGTTTTTTTGTTTAATGTCGATGTTTAATTAATTCAGAGCGGTGAAAGGCCTGGCTTTGCCCATGCTCTGTGCTAAGTAATTGGAAAACTTTATTCGGATTAGCGACACATGGATCACTCGCGTGAATTACGCTAAATTAACATGACCGAATGTAACTGATTGCGAATCACCCCTCGGACTCCCGTTTCGTTCCGTTGGTGTAACCTTTTAATGGGAGGCCTTCAAAGAGGAGATATCGTGAGGCGACAGACAATGCACATTGTCACAGTGAGAGAAAGGGAGGGCTTTCAATAGCTGCAACTCCCTGGGTGGCTAAAGACACAGCGATTAAAATGAAACAGATAAAGGAGGCTTATGATAAATGTCAGGCTTATAGTGCAGCACAAAAACCCGACGAAATGCGGAAGGTACAAAAAAAAAGACGAGGAAAAAAAGAGGGAGGCGGAGAGCATTTCAGCAGCGTTAAAGGGAACTTTGGAAGTCTTGACTAAAAATAGAAATTGTGATAGGGTAATCGATGGAAGGGTGGCTTTGACCAAGGACCATAAGGAGATCTTTTTAATGAGGTTGAGGGCAGACTTAATCATGAAATGAATGAATTATTTTCACTCAGAGGATGGGACCGATGTCACACCAAATGAGTAGGGCTGGGGAACATGTTGGGAGGATGGTGGTTACAGAACAGCATGTCTCAAAGAATCTCCGCAGTCTCATAGAACATAGAACATAGAACAGTACAGCACAGAACAGGCCCTTCGGCCCTCGATGTTGTGCCGAGCAATGATCACCCTACTCAAACCCACGCATCCACACTATACCCGTAACCCAACAACTCCCCCCCCTTAACCTTACTTTTAAGGACACTACGGGCAATTTAGCATGGCCAATCCACCTAACCCGCACATCTTTGGACTGTGGGAGGAAACCGGAGCACCCGGAGGAAACCCACGCACACACGGGGAGGACGTGCAGACTCAGTAGGTTAACCATAAGGCTTTATTAACTACTAGAATACTATTTACACTTGTACAGTAAGGTTAAGGGGGGGTTGTTGGGTTACGGGTATAGGGTGGATACGTGGGTTTGAGTAGGGTGATCATGGCTCGGCACAACATTGAGGGCCGAAGGGCCTGTTCTGTGCTGTACTGTTCTATGTTCTAATGGGTGCAAGCTTGGAGCTGTCTTCCATGCTCAGGTCTATACATGTCTCTTCACACCTCACAGTCCTCTGGGTCTGGGTCTCTGTGTGGGCGGCACTGTATGTCTGGTTTAGCTCAGTTGGCTGGACGGCTGGTTTGTGATGCGGAGCGAGGCCAGCAGCGTGGGTTCGATTCCCCGCACCCCGGCTAAGGTTATTCATCAAGGCCCCGCCCTCTCAACCCCGCCCCTCGCCTGAGGTGTGTTGACCCTCAGGTTAAATCACCACCAGTCAGCTCTCCCCCTCATAGGGGAAAGCAGCCCTATGGTCATCAGGAGCTATGGTGACTCTACTTTCCTCAGTCCCGTGTTAACCCTTCCTATATGGGCCAGACCCTTATACTACAGATAGAAATAGGTAAAGGTGAGGTACCTAAAATGTTGACCGTGCTCAAATGCTCAGAGAGCTGGTTTAGCTCAGTGGGCCAGACAGCTGGTTTGTAATGCAGAACCAGGCCAGCAGCGCGGGTTCGATTCCCACACAGGCCTCCCCGAACAGGCGCCGGAATGTGGCGACTAGGGGCTTTTCACAGTAACTTCATACTTGTGACAATAAAAGATTATTATTATATGGAGAGACATCACCCAGTCGGGGTGGGATGTGCACGAGGTAAGTGAGGGAAATAAAGAGCAGGTTTTGACGATGCACGGACTTCCCTAGATATGGAAGTGGTGACAGAGGCCCGGAGGGGATTGTAAATGTTGTACCCCTGTTGTTACGACTCCATGGGCGAGGACGCGGTCAATTCCAGCCCCGCTTGACCCGGAGTCGCAACAAAATTGAAACTAACAAATAATTCTTCGCAAAATACCTGATGTCGTTGGCCTTTGGCTGCTCAATAATTACAGTCACCAGGTTTATGAATTTAAACACAATTAAGTTTATTACTAGCAGTAACTATTGGTCAATATGCAACAAATACAAGAGGTTGACTATTATCTAATTCCTAACCCCCCACCCCCCCCCCCCACCCCCATTTAAATTCACCCACCCTCGACATGCACAAGACAGGCAAACACAGCGAGGAGAAGATGGGATAAAATCAATATGTAAAATCCCGGCTAAGTGTTGACGCCAGCGTAAACACAGGAATGTTCACGGAGCAACACAGCGGGCCCGCACGGAAGGAGGTAGGGCCCCCGCCAGATCGCGCGTGTCCGCCGATCGGTAGCCCCGATTGCGGGCCTGACCGTCGTGCATGCTCCCCCCCCGGAATCAGATCTCCCCCCGCCGCCCCCCCCCCCCAACCAGGATGGCCACCGCAGCCACGGGTCCGAGCTCCCGCCGGGTGGTACCAGGTTGGAACCATGCCGGCTTAACTCGGCGGGAACTCGGCCGGTTGACCGCGGAGAATCGCCGCGGAGGCCGCCGCGTTGACAGTGCGTGCGCGACTGCCGCCGATTCTCTGGTCGCTGGAGAATCGCGTCCCGGCGTTGGAGCGGCGTGGCGGGAATTTTCAGCGTGACCGCCGATTCTCCGACCCGACGCGGGCACGGAGAATCCAGGCCCATGTTTCAGAGGGTTGTTTCCAGCACCTTTCTTCATTCCAGGCTTTCAGGTCGAGATTTCTCTTTCCAGTCTGTCATGGTTTTCACCGTAGATTCATTCAGGTCCCTGCAGTTTCAGAAGTACAGCAGCGTTCCTGGAGAAAGCATGAGGAAGCGTGAAAAAGAGAGAAGGTCGTGTCTCTCAGCATCCAAGTCTCCACTTTCTTTCCCTCTGGAAATCATCCCACTCAGGCAGGATCCAATCATCACCTGTTACTGGGCAGAATATGGCCTTTTGGCCAAACCCCGAGTCGCCACATTCCGGCGCCTGTTCGGGGCAGCACGGTAGCATTGTGGATAGCGCAATTGTTTCACAGCTCCAGGGTCCCATGTTCGATTCCGGCTTGGGTCACTGTCTGTGCGGAGTCTGCACATCCTCCCCGTGTGTGCGTGGGTTTCCTCCGGGTGCTCCGGTTTCCTCCCACAGTCCAAAGATGTGCAGGTTAGGTGGATTGGCCATGATAAATTGCCCTTAGTGACCAAAATGGCCCTTAGTGTTGGGTGGGGTTAATGGGTTATGGGGTTTGGGTGGAGGTGTTGACCTTGGGTAGGGTGCTCTTTCCAAGAGCTGGTGAAGACTCGATGGGCCGAATGACCTCCTTCTGCACTGTAAATTCTATGGAAAAATTAATAAAAAATTCCGAATGTCCAATTCACCTAATAGCACATCTTTTGGGACTTGTGGGAGGGAACCGGAGCACCCGGAGGAAACCCATGCACACACGGGGAGAACGTGCAGACTCCGCACAGACAGTGACCCAAGCAGCGAACCCGGCTCCCTGAGGCTGTAAAGCAACAGTGCTACTGTGCCGCCCATTAACGTGAACGCCTCAAATTCTTAACGTGAACGCCTCAAATGCTGTGAATCAATTTCGGCGAGAGAGAAGGGATTAAGATAAAATCTCCGTGAATGAAATGCTTGCGTGAGTGTGTGTGTGTGTGTGTTGGGGGGGGGGGGGGGGGGGGGGGGGGGGGAAACAATTGTGATAGTTTGACAATCAAGTCTTGAACTGAATCGCCCTAAACTGAGCTGAGTTAAACAGCTGACTTTGGAAGAAAATCCCCGTCCAATAGTCGGATTTCACTCTCGCCTTGGTTTTGAGATTGGATTAACGCTCCCTGGAACTCGCTCCCAGGAACCACACCTCACTCGCTAACCTTGACAAACAGAGTCGGACCCAGTTTCAGATGGGAAAAAAACAATGCTCCGTCTTACAACCTCTGTCTCAATCAATAAGCATGATCAAAACAGGCCTTTAGTGCCATTGATCTGAACAATAATGGGTAGCTGCTTTTAAGTTGCCACTGGACAGGATAGAGCCAGATCGCTTTGAAGGGCAAAAGGAAAATGTGGAGCATCAATTGTCCTGTTATCCTCGATTTGTTTCCCACTGGTCAGAAGCCCTTAATGCTATTGATCAGTAAGTCTGTATCATTTGAGCCATTAAGTCTCCCTTTGAGTTGCAAAGGATTTTCCAACTCAACATGGACTGTGTGAAGGCTGTGAGAGATCAAATTCAAGTCAGAATTTTCTTTCTATTATTCAATCATGGTGTGCCATTGGCTGGCCAGCATTTCCCGTCCCTAACCGCCCCTTCCAGGGGACTTTTAGGAGTCACCCGTAGGCCGAACCAGGCAATGATGGCGCATTTCCTTCCCGAAAGGAAGTTTGGGATGGATTTGCACGACACTGGTTTCATGGTCACTTTAATAACAGAGGAAGTTGCCGATAATTGAACATAGTTTTATTTAACTATTTACGAAGTTCTGCTCAAGGCAGTGCCATGGGCCAAGGTTTGGAGAACTCCAAAGTGTATCATGGAGTTCACCTGACCCAGAACTTTTACTAGATTGTGGTATGGGGAGCACACGGCCCACTCTGCAGGTGTGGTACAGCAGAAATGGAAAAGTACTTTTAAAAACAAAACAATGTTTATTCTATGAACTCAAGTTAACCTTTTTAAAACATACAGTGAACATCTTAGCAACCATTATTTCAAATACAACCCCCAAAGACTACAACACTAAGTAATCCTTAATAACTTCCCAAACAACATCCAGATGACAAAAGAAACACATTTTAACAGAAGCACATCAGGTTTACATTCACTACTGAAAAAAATTATCATTCTGAATTCACCAAATGATCAAGAGATAGTCTTTTTATGGCAGAGAGAGCAGCAGTACACCTGCTCTGTCTGGCTTCAGCTCCAACACTGAAAACGAAACTTTAAAAAATGCAGACACACCCAAGCTTTTTCTCAAAGTGAAACTAAAAAGCAGAGCCAGAGCTCAGCTCCACCCATACTCTGACATCACTGCAGTAACACGAGCAGACAAACATTTCTTAAAGTGACATTCTCATGACATAGAACATTACAGCGCAGTACAGGCCCTTCAGCCCTCGATGTTGCGCCGACCTGTGAAACCCCTCTAAAGCCCATCTACACTATTCCCTTATCGTCCATATGCCTATCCAATGACCATTTGAATGCGTTTAGTGTTGGCGAGTCCACTACTGTTGCAGGCAGGGCATTCCACGCCCTTACTACTCTCTGAGTAAAGAACCTAACTCTGACATCTGTCCTATATCTATCTCCCCTCAATTTAAAGCTATGTACCCTCGTGCTAGACATCACCATCCGAGGAAAAAGGCTCTCAATGTCCACCCTATCTAATCCTCTGATCATCTTGTATGCCTCAATTAAGTCACCTCTTAACCTTCTTCTCTCTAATGAAAACAGCCTTAAGCCCCTCCGCCTTTCCTCATAAGATCTTCCCTCCATACCAGGCAACATCCTGGTAAATCTGCTCTGCACCCTTTCCAATGCTTCCACATCCTTCCTATAATGAGGCGACCAGAACTGCACGCAACACTCCAAATGCGGCCGCACCAGAGTTTTGTACAACTGCAACGTGACCTCAGGGCTCCGAAACTCAATTCCTCTACCAATAAAAGCTAACACACCGTACGCCTTCTTAACGACCCTCTCAACCTGGGTGGCAACTTTCAGGGATCTATGGACATGGACACCGAGATCTCTCTGCTCGTCCACACCACCAAGAATCTTACCATTAGCCCAGTAGTCTGTGACAGTAGCATATCGCTCCCGGGACAGTCCTTGGTGGGGGAACGAACCACACCAGACCCTGCTTTGGGCAGACTTTTATTTTAGTTCATAACCAGCCCCAGGTGGGTGGGCCTCTGTCCCTTATCTGGGAAACTCTTACTCCACGAGTCCCATGGGAGATCAATTATAGTTTCCCCCTGGGGAGGGTTATGACAGACATCATTGGACATTTTATTCCAGATTTTCACTGGAGTTCCAACTTCACCATCTGCCATGGTGGGGTTCGACCTTGGGTCCCCAGGGAATTAACCTGGGCGTCTGGAATATTAGACCAGCGACAATGCCAATACGCAACGCCTCGCCTGAAAGGATTGCTTGCTTTCAACTGCTCTAAGAATCATAGCCCTCAGGGGCAGCACGGTAGCATGGTGGTTAGCATAAATGCTTCACAGCTCCAGGGTCCCAGGTTCGATTCCCGGCTGGGTCACTGTCTGTGTGGAGTCTGCACGTCCTCCCCCTGTGTGCGTGGGTTTCCTCCGGGTGCTCCGGTTTCCTCCCACAGTCCAAAGATGTGCGGGTTAGGTGGATTGGCCAGGCTAAATTGCCCGTAGTGTCCTAATAAAAGTAAGGTTAAGGGGGGGGGGGGGTTGTTGGGTTACGTGGATACGTGGGTTTGAGTAGGGTGATCATGGCTCGGCACAACATTGAGGGCCGAAGGGCCTGTTCTGTGCTGTACTGTTCTATAGTGTGGACGGAGGACATTCGGCCCATCGAGTCTGCACTAACCCTCCAAAAGAGCACCCTACCTCGGGCCCACTTTCCCACCTTATCCCCACCTGCCACATCTTTGGACATTAAAGGCTCATTTTAGCACGGCCAATCCACCTAATCTGCACACATTTCGACTGGGGGAGGAAACCGGAGGAAACCCACGCAGGGACGGGGAGAACACGCAAACTTCACACAGTCACCCGAGGTCGGAATTGAACCCGGGTCCCTGATGCTGTGAGGCAGCAGTGCCACCCTGCTGCCCCAAGGATTGGTTGACATATAAACCAAAGAATCCAGTTTTAACAGCTCAGCTGAGGTCTTGCTGCCGTGTAAGCCACAGCTCGATCGGGGTTAGGCCCCACTCCGTCTCTGCAGTTTGAAGCCTCCCGCCGGAGATTTGAATGCATAATCCAGGCTGAGGCTTTGGCGCACTACAGAGGGAGCGGTGCACTTTTAGAGGTCCTGTCTTTCATGATGGTTCCTTAACCCAAGGCCCCTTCTGCTCCTTGCTTCCTGTGGGATCTGGCTGGACAATTCAGAGTTACTCAGTTGGCCAAAAGGTTTGGCTTTGAGACATCCCGAAGCCAAGGGAAGATGCTGCATCAATGCAAGGAGGGGGAAAATAGACGAAGAAAGAGTTACATTGATGGAACACTTTTCATGTCCACAAGATCTTTCAGAGGACTGTTCAGCCAACAAGGTACATGTGAAGTGATGTCACTGCTGTAATGTACAAAAGATGCCAGCCAATTTGTGCGCAGCGAGGTGGCACGAACAGCAACAAGATAATGGGTGAGATTTAACGGCCAAAAACCATCGCCCTGTTTTGTGCGTGGAGAGAGGGGTGTTTCTCCGCGCCTGCGACATCGAGAACGACCCCGCTGTCAAACGGGGCATTGTTGTTTGCTTGGCCTCGGTGAGGAATGCCCCACCGAGGCCACACTCACCTCATTTCTAAATGCCGCCCCGATCTCTTCGCCAACCTCAGATTCCCTACCGCGGCCTCTGGACCTCCCACCCCATGCCCTAACTTACATGTTAGTGGGGGGGGGGGGGGGGGGAGGGGGGGGGGTCCTCAACCCCTTCTCACCCCACCTCATAAGGGCCGGGCACCCCCAGGCCTGATCCCTAACACGGGCAACTTGGCACCACGGCAGTGCCAGCATGTCCCAGTGGCAGTGCCAAGGTGCCAGGCTGGTAGTGCCAAGGAGTGGAGGCAGGAGTGACATGGGTAACACCCTTCCCTGAATCTGACCACCTAGGGTCTCCCGATAGTCTGAGAGACCCCCTCCCCAGGTGCTGTACCACCTGGCCCACATTTGTACGGAGCAGTACTAAACGCACCATGGCGAGGTCTCCCAGGAATGGGTGTTCGTTCCTGGGCCTCGGGAGGAGCGCGCGTCGACACGTTATAGTGAACCTCACTGCTCACTTCAATATGTAAATCTGGACCCCGCCCAGTGAGGGCGGGATCCAGAATACGACACCTCGTGAGATTTCGTTGGAGCTCGCGAGGCACTCTGAAAATCTCACGAGAGGCCTCTCGCGAGATCTTGTCGCGGCAGCAAGACGGGCAGGATGGGGCCTTCCGATCGCGCCCAATCTTTCTTCTTCTCCGTGATTTTGATTGAGGGGTCAAAGTGATTGCTTGCCGATCTCGGTTGGAAAGGTTCTCATGAGGACTTAAGGACAAGTCCAGGAATGCTCGGTCGAATCTGGACTGCAGACTGAGTGGTCACCGAGGACTGTGACCCTCTACTCATCGTGAGTCAGCTGATATTCAGGGGATCAGGCAAAAGGAAATGCTGGATTTCAAAATCACGGCAATGAGTTCGAACAGTGGTTGCTAACTTGTGGTCCCCGGATTCCTGGTGGTCCATGAGAGTACTGCAAGTGGACCTCGCATGTATCATAAACGATGTCACATTATTATTTGCAATGTAATTTGTTTTGCAAGCATCCTTGTGTAACGTAATCCACAGTGCTTATGTGAATGTGCATCATAAACTATCAGAAGTAGCTACATTTTTAATACCCGTTGATATACAAGTTTGACTCCCGCCAGCCATAGGCTGCGTAAAAAATCATGTTTAAAACGGCTTGCATACATTGTGGTCCGCATATGCTTTCGATGAAGATCTATGATCTGCAAAAAGGGAAAAGTTGGGAGCCGCTGATTTAGGGAGGATTTGAGTACAGGAACCGGGATGTCTTGCCGCAATTATACAGGGCCTTGGTGAGGCCACACCGAGAATATTGTGGGCAGTTTTGGCCTCCTTATCTGAGAAAGGATGTTCGTGCTCCAGAGGGTGTGCAGCGAAGGTTTACCAGACTGATTGCTGGGATGGCGGGCCTGATGTACGAGGAGAGATTGAGTCGGTTAGGATTGTATTTGCTGGAGTTCAGAAGAATGAGGGGGGGGCCTCATAGAAACCTATAAAATTCAAACAGGACTGGACAGGGTAGATGCAGGAAGGATGTTCCCGATGGTCGGGGAGTCCAAAATCAGAGGTCACAGTCTGAGGATACTGGGTAGACCATTTAGGACTGAGAGGAGGAGAAATTGGATAAATACTTTCGGGGAAGTATTTGCAGGACTCTATGTTCTTGGGGACAAAGAATCCCACTCAATTCCCCTCAAAATCTATTATTTTTTTGCATGGAGGCACTACTTCCTCACAGCGCCAACGAGTTGGGTACAATTCCGGTTCGGATGACTGCCTGTGCTGAGTCTGCACGATCTCCCCATGTCTGCGTGGGTTTCCTCCGGGTGCTCCGGTTTCCTCCCACAGTCCAAAGATGGGCAGGTTAGGTGGATTGGCCGCGCTGAATTGCCCCTTCGTGTCCAAAGATGTGCAGGTTAGGGGGTAGGATGGGGGAGTGGGCCTTGGGTGCTCCTTCAGAGGATCTGTGCAGGCTTGATGGGCTGAATGGCCCCTACTGACTGCAGGGATTCTACGGACCTAATCCCACCCCTCCCTGATTTATCGGCTCCTTAACCAAGGAGAATAGAACCGTTCCTCTCCTCTCTATCTAGACCTCTCATCATTTTCCACACTTCAGTTAGCTGTTGCCCTTGACTACCCAATCATTCCTCAAATCTAAAGCCCTCTAGCCTTGACAAAAAGACCCAGAACAATGAGATAATAAGACCTGTTCATCTGCATTAGTGTGTTGTTTTGAACTTGTTCTTGGTATTGATGCTCTATTTATTCCCCAAGTGAGAATTCCTCTTGAACTGATGTAGCCTTTGGGCTGATGGCTGTTGTGATATGATGTATATGTACCTTCAAGGGTACATATCTTAAATCACTGTCAATCACTACCACCTCAACACAGGATGCAACGTATTAGCCTCATGACTTGTCTTTAGCCTTTGGCAGAAGATGGTAGGAGTTAGACATATATACTGAGCTTCCTACTTCATATCATTTATAATTAGTGTCATGAAACCCTGGGCTAGGGTATGGTCGATTCCAGCCCTCTTGACCCGGAGCGGTAATACAAATGAATTGTCCAATAATTCTTAGAAAAATACCCTAAGTCTTTGGCCCTTGGCTGCCCAATAATTACAGTCACCAGGTTTGCAAATGTAATGTCATGGGCCAGGGTTTATGGAACCCCAAAGTGTATCATGTAGTTCACCTGACCCACAACTTTTAATAGATTGTGGTATCGGGAGCACACGGCCCACTCTACAGGTGTGGTACAGCAGAAATGGAAAAGTATTTTTTAAAGCAAAACAATGTTTGTTCTATGAACTCAAGTTAACCTTTTTAAAACATCCAGTGGCCATCTTAGCAACCATCAATTCAAATACAACCCCCAAAGAATACAACACTAAGTAATCCTTAATCACTTCCCAAACAACATCCAGAAGACAAAAGAAACACCTTTTAACAGAAGCACATTCACTACTGAGAACATTTATAATTCTGAATTCACCAAATGATCAAGAGATAGTCTTTTGATGGCAGAGAGAGCAACAGTGCACCTGCTCTGTCTGGCTTCAGCTCCAACACTGAAAACAAAAGTGAAACACACCCTGCAGAAAAAAGCCTAAAATGAAAGTAAAAAGCTGACAGACAGCCCAGCTCAACCCACTCTCTGACATTACTGCAGTAGTAAACACCCGTTTCTTAAAGGTACTCTCACTACTGATATTTATATAAACACCTATTTCTTAAAGGTACTCTCACATGACAATAAACACAATTACTTTTTATTAATAACAAGAACTATAATCAAATACACAGAAAATAAACTAGTTAACTATTAACTAATATCTAATCCCTCACTTTAACTTTCCCCCCACCCTCTGCAAACATACAGACAAACAGGACAAACAAACACAGAGGGGATTTATAAATAAAAGGAAAAATAGTTTTTTCTTAAAGATGGCTGTCTTTAAGCAGACCTTCCTTCACTTCAAGCTTTCAGATCCAGGTCTCTGTTTGCAGCCAGTATTGGTTTCACTGTAGATCCATTCATTCAGGTTCTCTGTAGGTTCAGGAATACATCAATGCACAGCCTTTCTATAGAGAGAGAGAGAGAGAGAGAGAGAGAGGATCCAATCACCATCTGTTACCAGGCAGGATACGGCCTACTGGCCAATTCATTGGAAACCAGCCAACCAACCGAACCGATCCCCATCCCACCTTTTGGGCGCCACAATGTCTGAGTTCTGCTGCGTGAAAACGACCACCAGGTACCATGTTGCAACTTCTTCAATTCTTCATTTTCTCTGCTGCTTGACTCAAAGACACATGTCCATTGAGCGTCCACATATCCCGATATAAACCTGGACGACTAATCCGTTTCCCCAGGGAAAACTCAACACTGTGGGTGGGAGTCCATCGCCTCCCAGCTGTGTGTTTCTCAGGGGTGGGAGGCACACAGTGGAATTCTCTGTTCCCGCCTCTGTCAATGGGAATCTCCATTGAGGCCACCCCACGCTGTCGGGAAACCCGAGCGCTGCCGGCACGGGAGCAGAAAATCTCGCCACCTACAAACGGCCAGAGAGTTCCAGCCAGTATAAAACAGCGACAGTCGGATTACCAGCACGGGCTCTATGCAGACCAATGTTGAATCCCAATTCGGGAATCCATAGAGTCCAACGTCAGCAACATTCTTCAAGACACCTTCTCTGCATTCATCAAGTTGGCATTCCCCCCACCTCCCAGCAGGACTCAGTGCTCTGCTTATATAGTCTAGCAAGGCTACACAGCGGATCCTCGTCACACCGATTCCTGATAGGGTTTCCCATCAGTCTGTCATATGGCTTCCGAGTTGACTTCCTGTGGCCATCTTGTTAGGGAGAAAGTTTGTCAAGAGAAATGGAGGATTCTGTGAGAAAAGTATCGTCCTCCCAGCGCACAGCCCGTGGTGACACCAAAATAACATTGAAGCGAAGAATGTAAGAATGGCGTTCTGGAAGGATTGTGCACATCGTTCCTTCCAATATGCCAATGGCAAGCAGCAACAGCGGGAGAGACTCCTGGTCAGCCATGTTTGATGTGGAGTAGGGTCCTTCAAGCTATTATGTTCATAACGCGGCCGACAATGTGAACATTATTCCTTGACGAGTTCTGGGCTGGGACTTGAATGCATCAAGGGGTAAGGGGAGAGCGTAGGAGATCGAGGATCAGCCACGATCATAATGAATGGCGGAGCAGGCACCAAGGGCCTGTGAGACATGTGAGACACTTGCATTTCGTCTGAATTGCGCTATTTAAATAGATGTTTTTTTGTCCCCTAGGAACTCCCTGCCTCCTTGCTCATCATTTTGTTTACAGCTTATTCTAAGTTTTTGACGCCTGGGCATGCCCCGTTGCCCGCGTCTCGCTGACTTTCGGCGTTGTTCGACAAGGCAATAAGCGGATTCGCTCGTCAAAATGAGAAATCCTGAACCTTGCGCAGTTTGGCACGGTGCGGCGGAAGCAATGACCTTCGACTGCTCGAGACCCTGGGAACAATCTCTCAATCGCGATGGACTGACAGTCGGCACTCAAACCCTGGAGCTGAAGCTTTAACGCTATGACTCAAAGACAAAGCTGAAAGGCACACATATACATAATATTTAACATAGGGCTGTGCAGTCAAATCACTGAGTGTCTTTAAGACAGAGATTGATAGATTCTTGATTAATAAGAGGATCAGGGGTTATGGGGGAAAGGCAGGAGAATGGGGATGAGAAACATATCAGCCATGATTGAATGGCGGAGCAGGCTCAATGGGCCGAGTGGCCTAATTCTGCTCCTATGGCTTATGCTCTGATATGGTTTGTGATGCGGATCGACGCCAACAACTGGCTGAGCTTATTCATGAAGCCTTGCCCCTCGCCTGAGGTGTGTTGACCCTCAGATTAAATCACCACCAGTCATCTTTCAAAGGGGAAAGCAGCCTAGATCTTGAAGGAAACCAATAAGGGTCTGGTTTAGCACAGTGGGCTAAATCGCTGGCGTGTAATGCAGAACACAGCCAGCAGCGCGGGTTCAATTCCCGTACCGGCCTCCCCGAACAGGCGCCGGAATGTGGCGACGAGGGGCTTTTCACAGTAACTTCATTGAAGCCTACTCGTGACAATAAGCGATTATTATAAGATGTGCTGTAACAGATCTCTTTCGGAAGAGCTACTTTGGATGTAGCGGGGTTAGAGCTGCTAAATGTCAAAACCTTTATTTTAAATTCACTTCCTTACGAAGCAACGTGTTGCCATTGCCAAAGCGAATCTTAACACCGGCTTCAATTGATTGAAAATCCCATCCAGCATATAATCCAATTGACGTTGCTTTTGAATTGATCATCTCAAATGGGATTTTCTGATGGCCCTCAAGCGCAATAACTCCCCCTATTAAAAAGGTTCATTGGGAAATAAAATACATAAAATCAGCGAGGGATAGTCAGCTGGGAACCTGGCCATTCCCAAAAGGGATTCCGACGTGGTCATTTCACAAAGCGCCCCGTGTTAACATCACCTCATCTGCTCTGACTTCCTAATGGGACTTGCCTCACTTTACCTCATTGACAGCCATCAACGTGAACCAATTGGTCTTGATGCAGTGTGTTAAAATATTTTTGAATATCTGTAATCCTTCCGTCGACACCAATTTGAGCATCTTGCAAAAATTGGACCTCGGGGATACAATTTTCTATTTTAATCCTGACGAGGAGAGTCAGAAACAATTTGCCATTAACCCTGCTATTGAGCTGGCAAATCGCCAATTCCACAAAGCCACATGTCCTACATTTAAATGCGGTGCAATATTTTTAGGCAGAAATGACAGCGCGTGTTGTAAACATGAAAGTCCAATGAAACTTTGAAAAGCCTGCACGGCTCCAATGCTCTAAATCTTATAGATTCTGTCAAAAAAACTCCCTTACGCTCTCTTAGACTCCACACAGTGCACAAGGAGTCCATTCGGCCCACCGAGCCTGCACCGGCCCTTTGGTAGAGCACGCTCCCAAGGCCCACTCCCCCGTCCTACATAGAATTACATAGAATTTACAGTGCAGAAGGAGGCCATTAGCCCATCGAGTCTGCACCGGCTCTTGGAAAGAGCACCCTACCCAAGGTCAACACCTCCACCCTGTCCCCGTAACCCAGTAACCCCACCTAACACTAAGGGCAATTGTGGACACTAAGGGCAATTTATCATGGCCAACGCACCTAACCACCTAACTTTGGACTGTGGGAGGAAACCGGAGCACCCGGAGGAAACCCACCCAGACACGGGGAGGACGTGCAGACTCCGCACAGACAATGACCCAAGCTGGAATCACACCTGGGACCCTGGAGCTGTGAAGCAATTATGCTATCCGCAATGCTACCGTGCTCCCCCCTCAACCACACCGAACCTGCATCTCTCTGGTAACCAAGGGGCAATTTAGCGTGGCCAACGCACCTAACCTGCACATATTTGGACACTAGGGGGCAATTCAGTATGGCCAATCTACTTAAGCTACACATCTTTAGATTGTGGGAGGAAACTGGAGCACCCGGAGGAAACCCATGCAGACACGGGGAGAACCTGCAGACTCTGTACAGACAGTCATCCAAGGAGGTGCTGTGAATACACAAGAGCACGTTACGATAGGACCATGAAGAGGACCATACGGCCCATCGAGCCGGCTCCGCCATTCAATACGATCGTGGATGACCTGGGGCTTCAATTTCTATTTTCCAGCCGACTCCCCCATATGCCTGAATTCCCCAAGAGACCAAATATCGGTCCACCCAAACCTTAAATATATTCAGCGATGGAGCAACCGGGGCCCTGTGAAAGGTTCTTCACAAACCTTTGAGTGAAGAAATTTCTCTTCATCTGAGTTCGAAGTGATTGGTGTCCATTCCCTTATCCCACACCAGGAGGAGCAATCTCTCGGTGTCCGCCCAAACAAACCCTTTTGGAGGATTCGTTGAGACCACCTCTCATTCTTCCAGACTCCAAAGACTATAAACCTAATTTACCCGGCCTCCTATTATCGGATGACCCCTCATGCCAAGTACAAGTTGAGCAAACCTTCGCTGTAACCCGTTCAATACAGATATCTGGCTGGTTTAGCACAGTGGGCTAAACAGCTGGCTTGTGATGCAGAACAAGGCCAGCAGCGCGGGTTCAATTCCCCTACCGGCCTCCCCGAACAGGCGCCGGAATGTGGTGACTAGGGGCTTTTCACAGTAACTTCATTAAAGCCTACCTGTGACTATAAGCGATTATTATTATTATGTGCTCATCAATGTACCAAACTCCCCTGACTTTATTTTAATAATAGTGAGGATACAGATTGTGGTGGAGTACAATTTATTGGCAGAGCTCAAATGGTGTGTGTAGTCCTCTTTCTTAGCACAGATGACCCCTTCTCCATTTTTATGAAGACGCTCATTACTTCTGGCCGCATTACGAACGCCCCTTCTTCCACCATTACCTCCTGGGGTGGGACTTGAACCCGGAGCTGCTGGCCCAGAGGCAGGGAAGCTGTGCCGCAAGGCCTCCTACCATTTCACATGCAATCTCAATCCGAATGTTAGGGCAGCGCGGTGGCGCAGTGGGTTAGCCCTGCTGCCTCACGGCGCCAAGGTCCCAGGTTCGATCCCGGCTCTGGGTCACTGTCCGTGTGGAGTTTGCACATTCTCCCCGTGTCTGCGTGGGTTTCGCCCCCACAACCCAAAAGATGCGCAGGGTAGGTGGACTGGCCATGCTAAATTGCCCCTTAATTGGAAAAAATTAATTGGGTACTCTAAATTTTTATAAATAAATAATCCAAATGGTTCAAATCGCAGTTGGAGATTTTGAATTCAATATTTAAAAACTTCGAAGCCAAAGAGGCGATAGGAATAAGATTGATCAATGATTGTGATTGAAAACCCAACTGCGTCACAAAAGGAAACTTGCTGCCTTGACCCAATCCGGGGCTTGTATGGGACTCCACCCTCACCTGTATTAAATTATGAGGGCTCCACGGTGCCGAGGGCCCAGGTTCGATCCTCGTCCCGGGTCCCTGTCCGTGCGGAGTTTGCACGTTCTCCCCGTGTCTGCGTGGATCTCACCCCCACAACCCAAAGATGTGCAGGTTAGGTGGATTGGCCACGCGAATTTGCCCCTTACAAAACAATAAGTAAACAAAATTACGAGGGGCAGTGATAGAATGGACAGGAACCCCTGGTGGAGGGGTCAATGACCAGGCGCCATAGATTTAAGGTAAGGGGCAAGAAGTTCAGAGGGGATGTGAGGGAAACCTTTTTTACCCAGAGGGCAGTGGGAGTCTGAAAAGGGGGTGGAGGCAGAGACCCTCATAACATTTAAGAAGTATTTAGATGTGTACTTGCGATGCCAAAGTGTACAAGGCTGTGAGGCTATGTGCTGGAAAATGGGATTAGAATACATGGGTGGTTATTTTTGTCCAGCACAGATGCAATGGGCTGAAGGGCCTTTTCGGACATGGTTGACTCTTAACCACTCTGTGGTGAATGTATAAGCACTATTAATTCACCAGTAAACTGTGTTGCATTATGCCATGCCATTAACCCTGTGGGCTCCATCTATGGGCCACTGTGTGGCTTCACCCACAGGGGGAGATGTGGAGCATGTACGGGCTCCGCCCCTTATAGGAAGTATGAGAGCAGCAGACCTGCGGGACCGCCTTCAATAATGTACCAGTCGCAGGCAGGCAAAGTTGTAAGCTGATTAAAACCACTGTTTAATTCGACTCGAGTCTCCGAGTAAATTGATGGTCGCATCACACCCTTTGAAATATGGCCCAGCAATCAGCTCCATTCTGATCAACCAGGGGTGACGATAAGGATCGAGGAGAGGCTCCATTGACTCCCTGGCTAATTAAGGACTTAACTGTCCCCGGGGTGAATCGGCTCACTGAGACAGGTAGGTACCGAGAGAGAATGGCGTACAATGAGAGGCAGCACTGTGTCCAGTTCCTGTTGCCACTGGGAGAGACATTGATTCATCTGAATCGAGGGTTCATAAGAGGTCAAGTCCCTCCAGAATGACCTCCAACCAGAACTGGGAACTCTGAAGAATAGGAAAGCCGAGGAATGTAGCCGGCCAGATTCGCAGGCAGCCAAGGGGCCTGAGAGAAGGGAGGAGCGTTGAATTGAAAGCAAGTCCTTTCTTTCACGAGAATTTTAGTTCCCCAGGCATTAAGGAGGGGAATGAGAAAAGCCAAATAGTTCTGGTGTGAAGGCGAAAGGAAGGAGAGTGGGAGTTTGCAATTGTTGTCCCTGTCATCTACAGACAACATTACAGCTCATTAAAAAAAAATCAACATATTGAAAACACTAATCTAACTATCAACAAACTACAGACACAAAGATGCAGGTTTAAAAAAGGACAGCGTTGGCAGAAGAGAACAAGCTTGCTGTTTGTTGTGGATATTGCCTGCAAAAATTACTGTGCAGTGCTTCCTGCGTCAGGCCACTTTGAGCTCCAATTGGGTTTTGACAGAGGGGAGTGTCTTGTTATGCTCTTGGCAAAGCGTAAGCGGCTTCCTTGATGTGCACTCTGACAACGCAAGGTTCAGACGTGGAGATAACTTCAACACGTTTATTGAACTATTTGCAATTCTCCTACTCGGGTTCACCACTACTGTCAATCCTTCTATAGCTACTCAGACTGACGAACCAGCCTGCTACAATCCACGTGGTGGGTGTGATGTTGAATCAACCCTGTGTCTGTACTCACTGAGTGTCTCCACTGGAAAGAGGGAGCATGTGTGCTGTGTCCTTTATATAGGGGTTGGTGTAATGCCCTCCTGTGGTAGTGTCACCTCTGTGTGTATCGTGAATGCCCATTGGTCGTGTCCTATCTAACTGACCTATTGGTTGAGTGTCTGTGGTCATGTCTCTGGTGCTCCCTCTAGTGTTTACTTAGTTGTAGTGTATTTACATTAACCCCTTGTGCATTTACAGTGATGCATATCACCACAGGGAGCAGAGAATGCAAGCATTTTATTCCCCTCCAAGCACAAACGTAAAAGAAGAGGTATTGGTTGTCGAGCACGTTAATCCTCATGCTGCATTAGCATCCTACACCATTAGAAAGAGAGAAGTCTTTATGAGTAGACCGACTGCCAGTCAAACGGTGTGTATATCCATAGAACCCATGAGAATCCCTAAAGTGCAGAAGGAGGCCATTCGGCCCATCGAGTCTGCACCGATCCTCTGAAAGAGCACCCTAACTAGGCCCACTTTCCCCGTTCTATCCCCAAACCCCCACCTAACCTGCACATCTTTGGACTGTGGGAGGAAACCGGAGCACCCGGAGGAAACCCACGCAGGCACGGGGAGATCGTGCAGACTCAGCACAGGCAGTCATCCGAACCGGAATTGTACCCAACTCGCTGGCGCTGTGAGGCAGCAGTTCTAACCACTGTACCATTTATGGAGACTCTGGGGCAATTTCCAACCAATTGAACTTCTACAAAACAATACTAAAACTATTCAAGGCACTGGTTAGGGCACAGCAGGAATACTGTGAACAGTTTTGGTCCACTTGTCCAGGGAAAGATGCATTAACTTGGAGGTAGTCCCAGAAGGTTCACTCGGTTGATCTGGAGGGATTTCTTATCAGGGGAGGTTGAGTAGGTGGGGCCTGTACTCATTGGAGTTTAGAATGAGAGAGGCGACCTTATTGAGACATATCGGATTCTCAGGGGGTTTGACAGGGTCGATGCTGAGAGGTTGTTTCCCCTTGTGGGAGAGTCTGGGACCAGAGGGCAGAATCCCAGAGTAAGGGGGGGTCGCCCATTTCAGACGGAGATGGGGAGGAATTTCTTCTCTCAGAGGGCAGTGAATCTGTGGAATTTTTTACCGCAGAGAGCTGTAGAGGCTGGTGCAATGCTGAGGAATATCCCCCTCATTCTGACTCACTGTCAGTGTTGAGGTACATCTCCCTCATTCTGAGTTACTGTCAACGCTGAGGGACCTCTCATTCTGAGTCACTGTCAACGCTGAGGGATATCCCCCTCATTCTGAGTCACCGTCAGTGATGAGGTAAATCTCTCTCATTCTGACTCAGTGTCAATGCTGAGGGACCTTATGCAATTCTAAAGGTTCAGCACCCTCTGAATATAAAGGTACCTCCTCCGCTCAGCCCCAAATGGCCTCTCCCACATGTGTCCCCATTAGGCGACATAATCAGGGGATTGTTACATCGCAGAAGGAGGCCATTTGGCCCATCGTCTCCCCGCCGCCTCTTCGAATGAGCAAATTATCTGGAACAATTGTCCCACCTTCATTCCGTAACCCTGCACGTTCTTCCCTTCCAGGCACCAGTCTAAATCGCTCGTGCCTTGATTGAACCAGCCTCCGCTGTCATAATATACATCCAGGTATATGACGGAGTGCAGACAGGTAGTGATTGACACACAGGATGACCAGTGAACACGCAAAACACAGCAGCCAATCACCAGACAGGACACAACCACTATAAGGCCAGAGGGCACCAGTTTTCCCGCTCTCTCGGGACCAAGCCTCTGAGACAGTCAGAGCTCGTGAGCATTAGCCAGTGCAAACACCATGCGGTAGCTAGTAAGTCTGGTTAGGCTAGTATCAGGTCTCCAGTCAATCAGCATAGTGTCAACCCACAGTTAAACATGTATAGTAGTTAAGGTGTTAAATAAAATCGTGTTGCATCTTATCAAGTGTTGGAGGTCTGTCTCTCGTTACACTGCATCAAGTGCAGTCCACATCGACACAGCCAGCCCAGCATATCGTCCACCACAGCTGCAGGCAGCACATTCCAAACGCCAACCACTGGCTGGCTTGTAAAGCACGTTCCGTGATCCGCCTGCAGTGGGCCTTTGAACCTGGAGGTCCTGGTTCAGAGGTCGTGACACTGCTGCCCAGAGCACCACCAGGCCTCCAGGCCGCAGAGGTAGGAAGCAGTTAGCCGGATTCTTTGTGACAAGGAGCTTTGATGTAGGGCTGAGCACTAATAACCTGAGGTGCGGTGGGAATCCGCACCTCCAGAGCTCCTCGTCCGTCATCCCCAATTTTAAAAGTATGAGTGCCATTGCTCATCGAGGCAGTCGGACAGCCAAGGCCACCGCGTTTGACCAATTAACTGAGAGACGATTCCAAACTCAATTATCAAGAATGAGAAAGAGTGCCAGCTGTCAACAGGACAAATGCTGCCGTTAGCCTCAGACACCCAGCTGGAATGTCAAAGGTCAGCCAGGTCTACATGTTCCTGTTCCAAGGATCTATTCAGATATTAGCTGCGATGCGTTGCCTACAACTCTTGTCCCTAAGAGAGAAGAGCAGGGGTCCCAGAGATTTTCCTTCATTAGCCGAGGAGAATGGCAATGAGAGAGACGTCCCTCAGCATTGACAGAGACTCAAACTGAGAGAGAAGTCCCTCAGCATTGACAGTAACTCGGAATGAGGGTGACGTCCCTCAGCATTGACGGAGACTCAGAATGAGGGAGATGTCCCTCAGCATTGACAGTGACTCAGAATGAGGGTGACGTCCCTCAGCATTGACAGAGACTCAGAATGAGGGAGATGTCCCTCAGCATTGACGGTGACTCAGAATGAGGGAGATGTACCTCAGCATTGACAGAGACTCAGAATGAGGGAGATGTCCCTCAGCATTGACAGTAACTCAGAATGAGGGAGACGTCCCTCAGCATTGACAGTGACTCAGAATGAGAGAGATGTCCCTCAGCATTGACAGAGACTCAGAATGAGAGATGTCCCTCAGCATTGACAGTGACTCAGAATGAGAGACGTCCCTCAGCATTGACAGAGACTCAGAATGAGGGTGACGTCCCTCAGCATTGACAGAGACTCAGAATGAGGGAGATGTCCCTCAGCATTGACAGAGACTCAGAATGAGGGAGATGTCCCTCAGCATTGACGGTGACTCAGAATGAGGGAGATGTCCCTCAGCATTGACAGTAACTCAGAATGAGGGCGACATCCCTCAGCGTTGACAGAGACTCAGAATGAGGGAGATGTCCCTCAGCATTGACAGTGACTCAGAATGAGGGAGATGTCCCTCAGCATTGACAGTAACTCAGAATGAGGGAGATGTCCCTCAGCATTGACAGAGACTCAGAATGAGGGAGATGTCCCTCAGCATTGACAGTAACTCAGAATGAGGGCGACATCCCTCAGCGTTGACAGAGACTCAGAATGAGGGAGATGTCCCTCAGCATTGACAGAGACTCAGAATGAGGGAGATGTCCCTCAGCATTGACAGAGACTCA
This sequence comes from Scyliorhinus canicula, assembly GCF_902713615.1. Taxonomy (NCBI): domain Eukaryota; kingdom Metazoa; phylum Chordata; class Chondrichthyes; order Carcharhiniformes; family Scyliorhinidae; genus Scyliorhinus; species Scyliorhinus canicula. The sequence continues at coordinate 18,075,807 of NC_052170.1, read as the reverse complement.
GAATGAGGGAGATGTCCCTCAGCATTGACGGTGACTCTGACTGAGGGAGATGTCCCTCAGCATTGACAGTAACTCAGAATGAGGGCGACATCCCTCAGCATTGACAGTGACTCAGAATGAGGGAGATGTCCTTCAGCATTGACAGAGACTCAGAATGAGGGAGATGTCCCTCAGCATTGACAGTAACTCAGAATGAGGGCGACATCCCTCAGCATTGACAGAGACTCAGAATGAGGGAGATGTCCTTCAGCATTGACAGTGACTCAGAATGAGGGAGATGTCCCTCAGCATTGACAGTAACTCAGAATGAGGGAGACGTCCCTCAGCATTGACAGTAACTCAGAATGAGGGAGACGTCCCTCAGCATTGACAGAGACTCAGAATGAGGGAGATGTCCCTTAGCATTGACAGTGACTCAGAATGAGGGTGACGTCCCTCAGCATTGACAGAGACTCAGAATGAGGGAGATGTCCCTCAGCATTGACAGTAACTCAGAATGAGGGCGACATCCCTCAGCGTTGACAGTCAATCATTTCAGGAAATGAAGTTGTGCAATGTACTGTCGGAAGCTAAGTTCATTTGTTCTCAGCATCGTTCTAAGCTGGCTAAACACACTGAAGGGAATACCCCAGAATATTCTGGAAACGTGATTTTTTTTTTTTGTAATCTGTTACTGCAATCTCTTTCCATCGCTGGTCGGGTTGCCAGCTGTGATTAAATGTATTCTCAGAGTTTTCATCACACCGATTGCCCCCACGGTCCAGCCATTAGTTGGCCAACACATCCATCGTTCTGACGCACAGCCTTCCCACACCAATTGGAAAACAAAAATACGCATTTCCCAAATGGACGTTGCTTGATTGTCAGCCTCTCCTTTCCTCCCATTTTCAATGCTTCTGTATCCGGTAAAGAGAGTCGTGCAAAGAAGATTAAATAAAAAGCAGTGCCGGTGATTTGTCGTCCCCCATCCTCCCAGGGTTACGCATGCAGCAGCGTTCCGGAGATTAGCACAGGGCTAAATCGCTGGCTTTGAAAGCAGACCAAGGCAGGCCAGCAGCACGGTTCGATTCCCGTATCAGCCTCCCCGAACAGGCGTCGGAATGTGGCGACTCCGGGCTTTTCACAGTAACTTCATTTGAAGACTACTTGTGACAATAAGTGATTTTCATTTCATTTCATTTGAAGGCAGCCTCGCTTGAGAGAGGACCCTCCCCCTGCCTGCGAGCCATGTGAGGGCCTTTCCTGGAGGTCACCACAGCAACCAGGCCCCACCTCTCTTGCTCTGCGAACTGGGTTTTCAAAGGAGCTATCAAGTCTGCTCCTCTCCCCTTTCTGCGGCCTCTCTAGACAAGGCCACTGCAGATTGGCACCGTTGGGGCCTAGCAGAGAGCGGAGCCAAACCAAGCCTGTGACACCTGCAGAGGAACAATCAGCCTGTTCCCCGGAAAGCCACTTCATTCCAAGTTGTGGCATCTCAGCTAAGTGGGTCAGTGAGAGTTCTGCCGGTCATTTGCTCCCTCCTCGTTCTGAAATGTGAGTATCCTGGGGTCTTTGATGTTTGTGTGTGTGTGTGTGTGTGTGTGTGAATTCGTGAATAAAAAATAAACAAGATTTGTGTTTCTATGACATCTTTCATGACCTCATCCGGGCAAGGGCAAGTATTTATTTTTGAGGTGTAGCTGCTGTTGTGATGTGGAAAGCATGGCAGCCAATTTGCTCACAGCAAGATCCCACAAACCACCAACCTGATAGTGAACAGGATTGGAGTCTCTGGTTCTCCATGCTACTGTGCAGAGAGACCTGGGTGTGCTAGTGCATGAGTCGCAAAAAGTTGGTTTACAGGTGCAACAGGTGATTACGAAGGCGAATGGAATTTTGTCCTTCATTGCTAGAGGGATGGAGTTTAAGACTAGGGAGGTCATGCTGCAATTGTATAAGGTGTTAGTGAGGCCACACCTGGAGTATTGTATTCAGTTTTGGTCTCCTTACCTGAGAAAGGACGTACTGGTACTGGAGGGTGTGCAGAGGAGATTCACTAGGTTAATCCCAGAGCTGAAGGGGTTGGATTACGAGGAGAGGTTGAGTAGACTGGGACTGTACTCGTTGGAATTTAGAAGGATGAGGGGGGATCTTATAGAAACATATAAAATTTTGAAGGGAATAGATAGGATAGATGCGGGCAGGTTGTTTCCATTGGCAGGTGAAAGCAGAACTAGGGGCATAGCCTCAAAATAAGGGGAAGTAGATTTAGGACTGAGTTTAGGAGGAACTTCTTCACCCAAAGGGTTGTGAATCTATGGAATTCCTTGCCTAGTGAAGCAGTTGAGGCTCCTTCATTAAATGTTTTTAAGATAAAGATAGATAGTTTTTTGAAGAATAAAGGGATTAAGGGTTATGGTGTTCGGGCCGGAAAGTGGAGCTGAGTCCACAAAAGATCAGCCATGATCTCATTGAATGGCGGAGCAGGCTCGAGGGGCCAGATGACCGACTCCTGCTCCTAGTTCTTATGTTCCCCCAGCCGCATGTTCCCCAGCGGTGCGCCGTTCCCTGGCAGCAGAGATCTCTACTCCCGCCGCTTGTCAATGGGGAGTTGCCGTGTGTAATGATATGTAGAATATCATTTGTGTGTATAACATAATAAACAAACTGTATGTGAACTTTAGCGACTGCATGCATAGATTGCAATTCTAGCATCCGACCACAGGTGGCGTGACGACAGGAGAAGGTCAGTGGAAGACACACCACATGTGAGACAGGACGCATTCTCCTGGAGAGCACAGAGACACACAACCCGGACAGCAAGCAGCGAGTGCAGTCACAGACCGAGAAGCTCTTGCGTCAACAGTAATTAATAATAGTTAATCATCGTTATTTGTATTTAGCCATTGTATCCAACTGTAATTTTAGTAGACATCATAAAAACCCTTTCATGTTTAGTTAGTTAATAAACAGATTTGTTCATTACAAAGCCGTATGTTGTCTGATCACTTCAACGACAAAGACCTCGCCATCCATGCATTCAGAGAACACTGCACCGGGGTGAGATTTGAGCACAGGGTCTCTCAAAGTAATTCAGTGATTATTATCCCAGCGGCCGAACCACTTCAGTACTGCTCAGGCTGAGGTGCTACCAGAAGGCACCTCAGCACCATCTCCTGAAGGTGTGACGATCGTCCCTTTTAGGGCAACACAGCAGAGTAAGGGCCTGGGTGACCAATTGAGACTCAGAGTAGGGGGGGGGGGAGAGGGGGGGATCACCCTCTGGGGAGGAGTTCTCCTTGCGCAGAGGTATTTTAGAATTAGCTTGCAACATGGGGTTTCTGATGATTGCATGTAAAATAAATCTCCTTTTTCGTTCTACTAATACAGTCTCCGAAGTGCTGTCATTACGGAGGGGTAACGGGGGATGGTCAAGGCCTTGCTGGTCGGGTTGCCAACTGGGATTAAGTGTATTCCTGGAGGTGCTGTCACATGACTTTTTTCCCGCAGGCTCCAGTCATTAGTCGGCCAACCTTGTGATGCACGGCCTTCCTTCAACGATTGGAAAATAAAAAGACTAATTTTAAACTTTAAATATCTGATCAAAGAAAAATAATACCCCCCCCCGTGGTCTCCCACATCAGTGTCCTGAGATTGAGTTTCAATTCTTGGAGTCTCCAGGCCAATCCTGGAAAATGGGAAGCCTGCATTGTCAACAAGCATCATCGAGGCCCGACGTGCCCAGTGGGCACCACAAGGCCAGGGGGTGCTTTACCGACCCTTTTAATCGCATTTCAGTTCAATGCTTTAAGTTCAATTTGACCTTTGTTCTTGTTTAGAGCTGTATCCCTTTGAGGGGGTTGTGCCTTTTCCGTCTGTTTAATTTAGCTTAATTGGTTCAGTCAAAATAGTTGGAAACCCTGCATGCCAATTCCCAGATCCCAAGAATAATCTGTATTGAAGTGGAATTGAAATCATTTATCAGCCAACTAGGTGCTGCGATGGTTGGGCTTTGCTGGCTGGTCGAGTTAGATGGGCTGAATGGCCTTTCGCTCTAATTAATTGTGACCCACAAGTCAACCCGTGTCCAATTTTCATGAACGTGACAATCCCGTCCATTAATTCAACCCAACTATCCAGAGGAATTATGAGTTAGGAGCAGGTAAGTGCGGCCTGGTGCACAGTGGTTAGCACGGCTTCCTCACAGCGCCAGGGTCCCAGGTTCGATTCCGACCTCGGGTGACTGCTTGTGCGGAGCCTGCACCTCTGCCAGTGTCTGCGTAGGTATACAAGTTCCATAGATACATAGAACATACAGTGCAGAAGGAGGCCATTTGGCCCATCCAGTCTGCACCGACCTACTTCCACCCCATCCCTGTAACCCAATAACCCCTCCTAACCTTTTTTAGTCATTAAGGACAATTTATCGTGGCCACTCAAACCTAACATGCATGTCTTTGGACTGTGGGAGGAAACCGGAGCACCCGGAGGAAACCCACGCAGACACGGGGAGAACGTGCAGACTCCGCACAGACTGTGACCGAGCAGGGAATCAAACCTGGGACCTTGGCGCTGTGAAGCCACAGTGCTAATCATTTGTGCTACCGTGCTGCCCAAAGTGATGGTTGGGCTTTGCTGGCTGGTTGAGTTAGATGGGCTGAATGGCCTTTCGCTCTAATTAATTGTGACCCACAAGTCAACCCGTGTCCCATTTTCATGAACGTGACAATCCCGTCCGTTAATTCAACCCAACTATCCAGAGGAATTATGAGTTAGGAGCAGGTAAGTGCGGCCTGGTGCACAGTGGTTAGCACGGCTTCCTCACAGCGCCAGGGTCCCAGGTTCAATTCCGACCTCGGGTGACTGATTGTGCGGAGTCTGCACCTTCGCCCCTTGTCTGCGTGGGTTTCCTCCGGGTGCTCCGGTTCCCCCCCCCCCCCACAGGTCATGTGGATTGGCAGTGCTGAATTGCCCCTTCGTGTCCAAAGGTTAGCTAGGGTCACGGCGATACGGCGGGTGTTCTTTCGGAGGGTCGGGTCACACCCGATGGGCCGAATGGCCTTCTTCTGCACTGCCGGGATTCTATTCTATTCTGATCGGCCACTCAAACCTGCTCCACCGTTCAATAAGATCATGGCCGATCTGATTGAACCTCAACCCCACATCCCTACCTGACTCCCGATAACCTTTCACATCCTTGTTCATCAAGAATCTATCGAGCACTGCCTTAAAAATATTCAGCGACTCTGCTTCCACCGCCTTTTGCGGAAGAGAGTTCCAGAGACTCACGAGCCTCCGAGAGAAACAAATTCTCCTCATCTCCGTATTAAATGGGGTGACCCCTTATTTTTAAAACAGTGACCCCCGAGTTCTAGATTCTCCACCTCCACCCTATCAATACCCTCAGGATCTTATGCGTTTCCATTTCTCTTTTAGCCTGTACGGTAATACACAGTGCAGGTTGCGCAGTGGCTACATTTTGTTGGAGGAGGGGGCAGTCCTCATGATGTGGGTCATTGATGGGGGTGCACCATGGCCAGGGTTCCTTGAGTCCCCGCTTGCGTGCTGGCCTGACGCAAAAAAGGCCTCGGCCTAGTGCGGAAACGGTCAAGGAGCCTCCAGTGTTGGCGTGGCAGGTTGGGGGGGTAATGTTTCAGTCAAGTTGCTTCTTCTGAACTCTGGGGGACGCAGGCCCAGCCCATACAAACCTTCTTCCTAAGACAACCCACCCAACTCCTGGTCTTCGACCGGTGAACCCTCCCATGAGGTGAGCCTTGGCAAAATCTGCCAATGTTGATGTATTATCGTAACTGGAAGAACTGCAAGGGTTAATGAAATGTCTAGAGTAGCCACTAGAGGGAGCGACATATACAAGTTACATTGATACATAGAACATACAGTGCCGAAGGAGGCCATTCAGCCCATCGAGTCTGCACCGACCCACTTAAGCCCTCACTTCCACCCCATCCCTGTAACCCACTAACCCCTCCTAACCTTTTTTGGTCTCAAAGGACAATTTATCATGGCCACATCCACCTAACTTGCACGTCTTTGGACTGTGTGAGGAAACCGGAGCGCCCGGAGGAAACCCACGCAGACACGGGGAGAACTTGCAGACTCCGCACAGACAGTGACCCAGTAGGGAACCGAACCTGGGATTCCGGCGCTGTGAAGCCACAGGGCTAATCACTTGTGCTACCGTGCTGCCCCGAATATAAGGCATTGGAAGTATACCCCAAAGTATATAAGGCATTGATGCTAAGCCTTGTGGGAGAGAGTAACCCAGGAGTTTGCGAGAGACAGACAGAAGTATTGATCGTGTGAGTAAGAGCAGATCATGGTTTATAACAGTATTAGATAGTTGTTGATGAATGTAGATGTAGTTGAGAAGTTGACAATCAACTGTGTATTATTTAGAAGTACGTGTCGAATCCAAATTAGTAGTGTTAATAAATTTATAGTTTTGTTTAAGTTAAAGCTATTTTGTGGTCACTACGCCAACCATCCTGAATTAAGCAACACAAAGAACACTAAAGGTGGGAAGACGGAACCTCGAATTTAAAGAATCATAGAATCCCTACAGTGCTGAAGGAGGCCATTGGGCCCATCGAGACTGCGCCGACCCTTCGAAAGAGCACCCTATCCTGCAGAGCTAGGTTATGTTTCACGGGCTCAGTGGATACAAACCCCACGCCGGGGCCTTGGTTAAAGCGATCGCGGCAACACACCTCCTATCTGCTTCTCACCTTCAATGGACTCCGTAAGGTCATTGGTACAAGGTCAAAACCCACTCTGATTTACATTTTGGCACTTGGCCATCGCGCGGCTGCTCAAGGAAACTATTTTTGGAAACTTTAATTAAGAAAATTAAGCAATTATGTCTTCTAACTGAAAAAGGAGTCACTATTTACTGTGCGGAATCAGAAAGGGCAGGGGACGCTGAGGGAATAATCACGGTGAAGTAATGAGCTACGGCTGAAGGTTGTGGTGGTCAGAGCTAGATTTTCCCCTCTGCGCAAGAGTCGGCCTTCAAAGCTTTGGTTCGGCCGCGCTCACCATTCACGCTCAAGATCAACGCTGTTGCTGCCACACGCCTCCTGAGGTGCCAGCTGTGTTGCAGGAGGCTGCACTCTCACCTTCGAGCCAGAATGTGGGCGGGTTCATGTCAATCCATAAAACCTGAGGTGATGTGCCCGTACGGTACCGAGCAAGCGCCATGCTCGAGAAGCGCTGCTCGATTTAGGCCCCCTTCGCTCTCCTGGAGGGATGGGTGGTGGGGGGGGGGGGGGGGGGGTGCGTGGCAGATGCACACATTTCCGACTTGGCTATTTGGAAGTTGAGCTGCCGATTCACGCCAGTGCCTTGGCCGATATTTACCCCAAAATCAATTGTTATCTCGTTGATGTTTGTGTGCAAACCGGCCTCTGTGTTTCACTGCAGGACAACGTTCAGGTTCTTTATGACTGGTAAGTCAGTGACTCCATCCTCCAGAGTGTCTGTACCTGCCGTGGTGCTTAATTAAACGATTCCAAGAAGTGTCTGGGTCTTTGGTGCCAATCCCTTTGAAGTGCTCAATTTAGGGGAACCTGAGGAGGGAAAAAAAGGAACGAGGTTTGTGATGCACCCCTTCGCGTGACAGCTCGAATCGCAAGGCCCTTTTGCCATCGTAAATTCGGCCTCAGCTTTGGAGACTTTGATCCGGAAGATTGAAATTAAGACTTGCATTTATATAGCGCCTCTCACAGCCTCAGGACACCCCCAAAGCGATTTACAGCCAATGAAGTACATTGCTAGTGCGGTGTTTGTTGCAATGTCGAAGCCAATTCACGCACAGCAAGCTCCCATGACTGCTATGCCCCCCACAATAACCCGCTGCTCTAGTTTTATGACAGGGGTAAATATTGTCCAGAGCTTCTGGAAGAACATCCTCTTAGCTCTTTCCCAAATGGCACCATGAGATCCTTTGCATCCACCAGAGGGGGCAGCCAGGGTTTACAGCGTCACATCTGAAAGGTGGCACCTCTGGCAGTGCCCCACGCCTTGGATTCTCCACTGGGAGAGCCAGCCTGGGTGATGGGTGAGGCTGGAGTGGAACCTGAACCCACAACCTGCTGTCCTAGAAACTAAAAACAACAGACACAGGGCAGGTCTGAAAACAAAACTAAAAACGCAGAGGGCGTGCCACTCACTGGACACGACTGACATTTGAAGGATTGAGGAGGGGGTGTCGGGAGGGGATTGAACTTCCCTTGGCTGACATGGTGGGTGTACAGTGACAATCTTGGGCAAGGGAATTGTGATTTGTGTGCTGAATTGTGGGAAATATTTATATATAATTGTGTTATGTGTCTGTTTGCGGTCATGTTATTTAAAAAAAAAAAAAATTTAGAGTACCCAATTAATATTTTCCAATTAAGGGGCAATTTAGCGTGGCCAATACACCTAGCCTGCACATCTTTGTGTTGTGGGGGCGAAACCCATGCAAACACGGGGAGAATGTGCAAACTCTACACGGACAGTGACCCAGAGCCGGAATCGAACCTGGGACCCCAGCGCCGTGAGGCAGCAGGGCTAACCCACTGCGTCACCGTGCTGCCCTGCGGTCATGTTATTAAACAAATTGAGGCTAAAGTATCCAGATTACACGTCTGCTAAAGCTGTGATTAAGGGTTTAATGGCTCGGCAGGCTGTGATGTCACTCATGGGAGGGGCTGGGTTTTTTAGTTCGTTTCAGCCCTGCCCTGTGTCCTGTTGCTTTTTAGTTTCGTTTTCAGCCCCTGCCCGTGTCTGTTGATTTTTAGTTTCGTTTTCAGCCCTGCACCGTGTCTGTTGCTTTTAGAGTTTCGTTTCCAGCCCTGCCCCGTGTCCTGTTGATTTTTAGTTTCGTTTTCAGCCCTGTTCCGTGTGTGTTTAGTTTAGTTTTGTTTTCAGCCCTGCCCTATGTCTGTTGCTTTTTAGTTTCGTTTTCAGCCCTGCCCGTGTCTGTTGATTTTAGTTTCGTTTTCAGCCCTGTTCCGTGTCTGTTTAGTTTTAGTTTCGTTTTCAGCCCTGCCCTGAGTCTGTTGTGTTTTTAGTTTCGTTTTTAGAGTTCTGCTCTGGATTCTGAGGAAAGAAGGTATGTTTCTTAGACATCTGAAAGCTCCTCTCCCCAAGGACGTTGTGAAATAAATCTGTGAGCCACGGAGTCTCAACTGTAATTAATAAGTGGCATTTGACCCGCAAGTGTAGATTCTGCTTCACTAAAGGTTTAGAAGTAGATGGGAAAATTAGCTCAAAGACCTTTCTTGATTCTTTTTAAGAACAGCTGAACTATTAATGGAAAAGCTGATATCCCCTGGATGTTAATGACGGTAATCCTGTGTAAACAATAAAGTTTGTTTTGATACAATAAAAATACCTATTTATCAGTGAAATCACTCCTGGGGGGTGAAGTATCCTTTCTTCACATTTTACAAATTAAAATATTGTTCGGGTTTTTTTTGTCCGGGTTCCGAATATAAATTGGGGTCTGATCCGGTACCGTAATACCTGCTTTTTGGGCTGTATTGTACACGGCTTTTCTGCCTTTCTTATGCCTCCTCCCAGACTTACAGTGGGAGTTTGGGGGATTCCCGTGGAGAACTCCCCCCCCCCCCCCCCCCCCCCCCCCCCCACCTCACCGTGTTTACAGTGAGTAAGCTATGTCAGCTATTCCTGGGTTACCCACTTAATCGGACTCTCCTCTCCTTTTCCTTTGTCCTTTGCATAGAATATTCCAGGGCTGTAACAGACCATTCAGCCCAACCGACCGTGATCCACACAAACCTCCCTCCCTCTACTCCGTCTTAATTCCCACCATCAATTCCCCCCCCCCCCTCCCCTCTCACGCACTGACAGCGGCCCCTCTTAAAGACACCTACCCACTCCGTCTCTGTTACTCCAGGCGATGCCGGTGCCTCCTGCTTGCCACCCTCTCCTGCGAGGCCCAAATCCTTCCTGGATTTGCTCAGCTCACAACTAAAAAAAACTAGCAAAACGCCAAAACACTGCTTTTCCTGCTGCTGGGAATCTGAAATTGAAATAAAAGGAAAAAGTGCTGAAATACTCTGCAGGTCAGGCAGAATCTGTGGAGAGAGGGAGAGAGAGAGAGAGATCAGGGCCCACCCAAATGCAGCCGAAAGCCCTTTGATTTCGCTGGTATTATAGAGGCATCGAGGTTTACAGCATGGAAACAGGCCCTTCGGCCCAGCTTGTCCATTCCGTCCAGTTTCTATCACTAAGCTAGTCCCAATTGCCTGCATTTGTCCCATATCCCTATATACCCATCTTACCCATATAAACTGTCAATGCTTTTTTGAAGACAAAATTGTACCCATCTCTACTACTGCCTCTACTACTGCCTCCAGACACTCATAACCCCCTGTGTGAAACAGTTGCCCCTCTGGACCCTTTTGTATCTCTCCCCTCTCGCTTTAAACCTATTCCCTCTAGTTTTAGACTCCTCTACCTTTGGGAAAAGATGTTGACCATCTACCTTATCGATGCTCCTCGTTATTTTATAGACCTCTAGAAGATCACCTCTCAGCCTCCTACGCTCCAGGGAAACAAGTCCCAGTCTCTCCAGCCTCAACCCAAACCATCAAGTCCCGGTAGCGTCTTGGTAAATCTTTTCTGCACTCTTTCTCGTTTAATAATATCCATTCTGTAACAGGGTGACCAGTAAATGCCGGCATCAGTGAGGGACAGGGACTCTCCGCCGAGAGTTGATAATAGTCTGATGTGTCATCTCTTGTTTTTTCCACAGATGCTGCTTGCAAGGAATGATGGGTTGTCCCAGTGTTTTTTTTCAGGGCAATAGTTTTAACACCCCCCCCCCCCCCCCCCCCCCCCCCCCCACACCCATGCTTCCCACCCCCCGCTCAACCCACTCACTCTCCATTTCCCCAATTTTCACTCCTGGATCGCAGAGTCATTAAAACGAGGCCACAGGTGCGAGAGCGGTGACATAACAGATTCATAATCCGGAGGCCCCAGGCTCACGCACTGGAGACACGGGTTCAAATCCCACCCTGGCAGCCGGTGTAATTTAAATTCAATGAGCAAAATCTGTAAATAAATATAAAGCTGGTCACTCAGTCTGGAATGGTGACAATGACAACTGTCATCGATTGTCGGAAACACCCACCTGGCTCTCCAATGCCCTTTTGGGTGGCACGTTGCCGCAGTGGTCAGCTCTGCTGCCTCACGCCGCCAGAGACCCGGGTTCGATTCCGGCCTCGGGTGACTGTCCGTGTGGAGTTTGCACATCTTTGGGCTGTGGGAGGAAATCGGAGCATCCGGGGGGGGGGGGAACCCACGCAGACAAGGGGGAAAGAGTGCAAATCCCACACAAACAGTCACCCGAGGCCGGAGTCGAATCCGGGTCCCCGGCGCCGTGGGGCAGCAGCGCTAACAGCCCTGCCACCTCAAGACCTGTCCATGCCGCTCCCCTCCCTAAAAAGAGACCTCCCACCTGCAACTGGGGGAAAGCCAAATTTATTGCCACCCACCGACAAATTGTAAAGCGGTGCACCGCAGCCGGAGGCCGTTCGGCCCTCTCGAGTCTGCTGCTAGCCCTTGACCAGAGCTGCGCACTCACTCCCACTCCTTCCTCCCCGCAGCCCAGCAAATTCTCTTTCTTCTCCTCCCATTTGGCCAACTCGGATTCAGAGCCAGCAAGAATCGAACCGACCGTCCTGCTGACTTGCTCTAAGTACACCTCGAGCCCGTTTCCATGGCAGCCTCCCTGACCGTGTAAGCAGCTCTTTTGGGTTAGGCAGAAGTCTGGGCTACAAAACACCTCATAAATTCCCGCTGCCTGCTCTGCTCCGAGCCCCACTCGCTCATAATTCTTATTTCCTCATTCTACCTCCCGATAGCAAAACCCTTAAAGACGTCCCCTGTAAGTTCCACCCCCCTCTCCCTCTCTCCTGCAACAATGATGAAGGTTCCTGTATATCAAGCCTGGGCTAAGACTGATAATTAAACCATTGAGTACAGTTTCCCCAAGCTGTAAGGGAGAGGTCATAAATTGTTCGAAGGAGATAACGTGCGCGCTCCGGAGGAACGAGATGTAGATTATAGTTTCCCTCGCTCCCACCAGGGCTCCTGAGAAAGTAATTTTGAAAATTCTTTGCCTCATACAAATGAGGTTTTGCCAACCGAGGAGAATATTGGACAGAGAGTGCGAGGCTGCCTGCTGAGACGGAATATTAGTGTCGGATCTCAGTTTGAGATCACAGGAACGCCTCGCTTTATCAGGCTCCCCCCGTCAACTAAAGCCTAATATCATGTAAACCGATTTTTTTTTTTGCGATTTCTTCTTCCCCCCCCCCTTCATCCTTATTCGTGTTCTCTGAGTTGCCTCGCCGCCTCGTGCACCGAAGCCAGATGAGGAATTCAATTCGGCGGAAGCCTCCTTCTTAAAAAAGAAAAATGATCGATTCAAAATCAAGTGGACTGCGTTTCAAAGGGAGGATTTCTCCTTTTCAAATGGTGGTCGCTCTGGGGTCGATCTTAAACGTCCGGGGGCCTCAACTGCTATCTCACCGGGCCCGGGAAAGGAGTCACATTGGACTCAAAATGCTATCCCCCGTTTCCCTCGCTCCACAGTTACTGCCAGGCCTGCCTCACTGTGATAGCCGAAGGGAAGGACTTCATACGGGATCGGGTCGGCAGGATAACAATTAGGTTCATTTACTCTACTCACAATACTGTAGCTACTCCTCCTCACCCCGTAGGGCCACTCCCCCCCTCCCCCGACCTGCTCCCAAGTCGGAGTTTACATCCTGTGAGGTTCCTCCCCACTAGGCCGCCGGCGCCATTTTGAAAGAGGCCGACTGACGAGCGTCCAAAGGGCCCCTTCATCGCCTCCACTCCCGGTCGTGTTATTCACCCTGGGGTAACACGGACTGCAACAGGATGCAGATAAACGGTAAAGCAGACACCAAACTTAGGCGTTGGTTCAATACGATTTATTGAACTTCTGTGACAATGCACACAGCTGGCTGTGGGTTGACACTCTACTCCTCTAAGTAAACTAACTCTAACTAACTAGACCAGACTAGCTCTGATCCACACGTAGAAGGTGCTAACTAATATATACACCCTGACTGTCACTACAGTTGTCACCAGTGGAAAGAAGCAGAGTGCTGATGCCTTGTGTCTTTTATAGTTGGAAGCCCCCCCTCTGTCTGGTGATTGGTTGTGTTCTTTCCTGTAGGTTGATTGGTTAACCTGGGTGTCTGTCACTGCCTGTTTGTACCTCATGATGTGCATGGGTGCATGTTATGACACGCCCTGTCTCAGGTGCTCGGCCCTCGTTCGGATATGGAAACCGAGGATCCGCGAGGTAAAGAGATTGCGGTTTGAGGGCCAGAGGGGGTCCGGGGCCTGTCCAGTGTTCGCTGCCATCAGTTCCGTGGGTGCTGGCAGGGAAGAGACTCAGTGAAGAGCTCCCCAACACTCCACCCACCTCCGCCCTGCCCCCAACCTCACGTGAAAAATCCAGGCCCCGAACGCCCACTTCACTCTGCAATGGCACCCTCCCCACCTGTGTTCGCTTCATTTAAAACTCAGTCGGTTCCCTCCATGTAATTTCCCCTCTGTGCCCCTTTGTAACTTTCTCCAGCCCTAAAATCCCCGGAGAAATCTGGGCATCTCCAATTTTGGCTCCTTCTCGCTCCCCCTCACACCATGGGTGGCCATTTCTTTAAGTTGCCCAGTGGCGCTGATCCCGGAATCCATTCCCGAAATATCTACGCCCCTGCTTCCTTCTTTAAGACCCCCCCCCCTCCCCCAACGTCAAAACCTACCGACCTCTTTCGCCATGTTTCCTCTGAGGAACCTCTGCCAAGATGACTCATTCTTCGCCGTGGCACCTGACCTTTGCGTCTTATTGGACCCCTTTGAAGCAGAGCGGGCCCGTTTCCTCCACGTTGAAGGCGCTGTCTAAGTGCGAACGACCGTTGCTGCGATACGAGCTGTACAGTTTTAGGGATCTCACCCTCCGAGGCGATCGTGCCGACTTGAATTTGAAGGCACCCAAATCCGGCCTTCGGGAAAAGGCTTCATTGTGAGGGCCTGGAGTGGAGCTGGAAGGGAAGTGCAGTGTGTCTGAAATGCAGCCGACAGTCAGCCTGATGCTTTGATCCGGCACTTAACTTACCGAGCCCCGGGTTCCGGTGAGATCCAGCAGGGATGAGAATATAGGATCTGAATTTAAGAGAGAGATTTGCACGTGAGAATGTGGCCACTCATAAGTTAACCAGGCCTCAGCAATAATGTGGCACCTCACGTAATTAAATTTCAAGGACAAAGATCTAATTGACCATTAATACTTTGACAACCAGAGTGACTCCTCCTTGTATTTTTCCCTTCAAAATTAATTTCTGGGATCTGGGCATCGCTGGTGTGGCCGGCACTTATCGCCCATCCCATAATTGCCCTTGAGAAGGTGGTGGTGAGCCGCCTTCTTGAACCGCTGCAGTCCCGTGTTGTGTAGGTACACCCACAGTGCTGTTAGGGAGGGAGTTCCAAGATTTTCCAGTGATGAAACGGCACCAGGGCTTGTGAGAGAGAGAGAGAGGGGGAAAACAAAAATGGAGAAATGGTGAAGGGGAGAGTGAGGGAGATAAAACAGAAAAACATGGAGAGACACAGAGGCTGAGCTTTGTCCTGCTTGTTCTGTATTCATATAAAGACATCAGTGGTGATGAAAATCACTGCAATATCATCTCTCTCTAACATTGGGATCACCTTCTGCCGAGTCTCTTCCTCCACACCCCAGGAACCTGTCCCCCCCCCCCCCCCCCACCTTCTTCTGCCCCACAAGGATTGCCCCTCTCTCCTCTTACCTCCCTTCTCGCCAAGGATCATGTATCCCCCACTACCCCACCCCGGGATACAGATTCCTGCCAGAATCAGGCAACGTCTCTTTAAATTTTTCAAATGGGTCAGATGATGTGCGGACTGCTTTACCCCCTTGGTGTCGGGCAGTGCTGCCGATCCCTCAACACATCCACTGGCGATGTCACTTCAAAAGATACTCTACACACACACACGCACACGCACAAACACGCACACACACACGCATGCGCAAATATGCACACACACACAGACATACACACACGCACACACAGACGCACGCACAGACACACAGACATATATACAAACATACACAGACATATACACACATATGCACACCGACACACACATACACACAAATACACAGTCACACACAAATACACAGACTCACACACCGACACACACGGACATATATACACACAGATGCACACAGACACACACAAATACACACACACATACATACAGACATACACACACAGACACACACACATACAGGCACATATGCAGACATATATACATGCACACAGACACACAAACACACAAACAGGCACACACATACAGACAGACACACACACTCAGACACATGCACAGACACATGCACAGACATACACAGGCATATACACACACATGCACACAGACACACACACACAAATACACAGACACAGACACACACGCACACACACACTCACATACACGTACACACACACAGAAACACATACACACAGGCACACACATATGCATGCACATACACACAGATATACCTGTGCATACACACATGCATTCACAAGCACAATCGCACTCATACTCATACAGACACAAGACTCTAATCGCCATGCCAAGATTTTCCAACCATCCCTGCCGACGGCATCTTACAGTCTCACTGAAATACACTCACACTCAAACACACACACCCTCAAATACACACACACACTCAAACACACGAATGAGGAAGTCCCCATTCTTCTGCACCAAGTTCTGAGAAACCTGAAAAATAAAAGCTGATGTTTTTCAAAACGAGTCAAGGAATAGAGGAACAGGATACAATTCCTTGACTTTATTACGCCATTCAATTCAACCATGGTTGATCTGTATCTTATGAAGAGGTCAGCAATTATATCAGAGCTTTATCAGGGATGGGTGGAGGACCTGATGTCTGTTTTTCTTAACAGCTACTGCAATCTGCCTTAACTTTAATGGTAGCACGGTGACATAGTGGTTAGCACTGCTGCCTCAAGCTCCAAGGACTCGGGTTCAATTCCGGCTTCAGGTGACTGTCTGTGTGGAGTCTGCACGTTCTCCCTGTGTCTGAGTGGGTTTCCTCCGGGTGCTCTGGTTTCCTCTCACAGTCCAAAGATGTGCAGGTTAGGCCAATTGGCCATGATAAATTGCCCTTAGTGTCCAAACGGTTAGGTAGGGATAGGGTGGAGGTGTGGCTTAAGTAGGGTGCTCTTTCCAAGGACTGGTACAGACTCAATGGGTTGAATGGCCACCTTCTGGACTGTAAATTCTATGATCTGCCTACCATACCTTGCCTAAACAAAAAAAACTATCAATCTCCGTTTTGAAATGTTCAATTAACCTCAACAGCTTCTTGTTGGGGATGGGATTCAGAATTGAGGATTTCCAGTTTCTAACCTCACTCATTACTTAATAAATTCTATCAGCCGATATCTCAGCACGAACACCGGCGATGGACTGGCCGTTTCCCTCCTTTTGGCCGGACAAGCCAGGGAGGTCCCAGGTTTCACCTGCCAGTTTGTGCCGTGCGACCATTGGCCTTGATTAACGTCCATGGGTCAGGGGTAGGGGAAAGCAGAGGGTGTTTCTGATCCTGGTCACTGTCCAGCAACCACTCACCAGAAAGTGGGTTTGTGGCCAGGCAGCTTTGCTGGGAAATGGAAACAATGCCACAATGATGTGGTAGGCGGTTGAGACTGTGTCACGTTGTTGGAGCAGAGTAGAAAGTGATTTTGCAATCACTTTCTTAGTGGCGTACAGCCACACGGGATTTTGCTGCCAGTGCTCATGGCTGGAAAGAGAATGTGCCCAATTGGTTTTTGCAATTTACCCTAGCTGGACACAAATTTTGCATTAAAAAAAACTATAAGAGTTTGATTAATGAAGCATTAGGGTTGGAGACCGAGAGATTTGGGCAGAATAGCAAAAGCTGAACCTTAGATAACACTTCGCAGGAGCTGGAGAGGACCATACTCTCTCGACTGCTGGCCTTCTCGAGGCCACCATCTCACCAGCCTTCAATCACCCACCTCCAGGATCATCTCTCTCTATCCCCACCCTCCCACCTCCAGGATCATCTCTCTCTATCCCCACCCTCCCACCTCCAGGATCATCTCTCTCTATCCCCACCCTCCCACCTCCAGAATCATCTCTCTCTATCCCCACCCTCCCACCTCCAGGATCATCTCTCTCTATCCCCACCCTCCCACCTCCAGGATCATCTCTCTCTATCCCCACTCTCCCACCTCCAGGATAATCTCTCTCTATCCCCACCCTCCCACCTCCAGGATCATCTCTCTCTATCCCCACCCTCCCACCTCCAGGATCATCTCTCTCTATCCCCACCCTCCCACCTCCAGGATCATCTCTCTCTATCCCCACCCACCTCCAGGATCATCTCTCTCTATCCCCACCCACCTCCAGGATCATCTCTCTCTATCCCCACCCTCCCACCTCCAGGATCATCTCTCTCTATCCCCACCCTCCCACCTCCAGGATCATCTCTCTCTATCCCCACCCTCCCATCTCCAGGATTCTCTCCCTCTATCCCCACCCTCCCACCTCCAGGAACATCTCCCTCTATCCCCACCCTCCCACCTCCAGGATCATCTCTCTCTATCCCCACCCTCCCACCTCCAGGATCATCTCTCTGTATCCCCACCCTCCCACCTCCAGGATTATCTCTCTCTATCCCCACCCTCCCACCTCCAGGATCATCTCTCTCTATCCCCACCCTCCCACCTCCAGGATTATCTCTCTCTATCCCCACCCTCCCACCTCCAGAATCATCTCCCTCTATCCCCACCCTCCCACCTCCAGGATCATCTCTCTCTATCCCCATCCTCCCACCTCCAGGATCATCTCTCTCTATCCCCACCCTCCCACCTCCAGGATTATCTCTCTCTATCCCCACCCTCCCACCTCCAGAATCATCTCTCTCTATCCCCACCCTCCCACCTCCAGGATCATCTCTCTCTATCCCCACCCTCCCACCTCCAGGATCATCTCTCTCTATCCCCATCCTCCCACCTCCAGGATCATCTCTCTCTATCCCCACCCTCCCACCTCCAGGATCATCTCTCTCTATCCCCACCCTCCCACCTCCAGGATCATCTCTCTCTATCCCCACCCGCCCACCTCCAGGATCATCTCTCTCTATCCCCACCCTCCCACCTCCAGGATCATCTCTCTCTATCCCCACCCTCCCACCTCCAGGATCATCTCTCTCTATCCCCACCCTCCCACCTCCAGGATCATCTCTCTCTATCCCCACCCTCCCACCTCCAGGATCATCTCTCTCTATCCCCACCCTCCCACCTCCATGATCATCTATCTCTATCCCCACCCTCCCACCTCCAGGATCATCTCTCTCTATCCCCACCCTCCCACCTCCAGGATCATCTCTCTCTATCCCCACCCTCCCACCTCCAGGATTATCTCTCTCTATCCCCACCCTCCCACCTCCAGGAACATCTCCCTCTATCCCCACCCTCCCACCTCCAGTATTATCTCTCTCTATCCCCACCATCCCACCTCCAGGATCATCTCTCTCTATACCCACCCTCCCACCTCCAGGATAATCTCTCTCTATCCCCACCCTCCCACCTCCAGGATCATCTCTCTCTATACCCACCCTCCCACCTCCAGGATCATCTCTCTCTATCCCCACCCTCCCACCTCCAGGATCATCTCTCTCTATCCCCACCCTCCCACCTCCAGAATCATCTCCCTCTATCCCCACCCTCCCACCTCCAGGATCATCGCTCTCTATCCCCACTCTCCCACCTCCAGGATCATCTCCCTCTATCCCCACCCTCCCACCTCCAGGATCATCTCTCTCTATCCCCACCCTCCCACCTCCAGGATCATCACTCTCTATCCCCACCCACCCACCTCCAGGATCATCTATCTCTATCCCCACCCTCCCACCTCCAGGATCATCTCTCTCTATCCCCACCCTCCTACCTCCAGGATCATCACTCTCTATCCCCACCCTCCCACCTCCAGGAACATCTCCCTCTATCCCCACCCTCCCACCTCCAGGATCATCTCTCTCTATCCCCACCCTCCCACCTCCAGGATCATCTCTCTCTATCCCCACCCTCCCACCTCCAGGATCACCTCCCTCTATCCCCACCCTCCCACCTCCAGGATCATCTCTCTCTATCCCCACCCTCCCACCCCCAGGATCATCTTTATCCCATCTCCTCTGCAGTTCCCACTCTCTCTCTCCTCCCCACTCTCAGGATCACCTCTCTTCCTCTCTTCCCTCCCACATTCGAAGTGTGGGCTGACCCACAGGGAACACAATGACCCTCCCTGCAGGACAGCGCTGGCCTATAACGAGCCTTTCCATCACCTCAAACCCATGACTAGCTTAACCGCGCTCATGGAGCTCGGCAGCCGAACACACGGCCACTAGTCATGAAGAGATTAAAATCGGGAATGTGTAGGAGGTAAGCATTGAAGCTAAGTAGAGAATGCGGAGGGGTGTGGTGCAGGAGGAGGTTACAGGGATAGGGGAGTGGGGGAGGTCACGAGAGAATTTCAAAACAATTACATAATAGATTTTATACATATATATTGCACACCTATCTTCACACACTGCCATAAACAGACACAAACCCATGCACACACTTACGCTTTTCTGTTATTTAGAATTAGAATTAGAATTAGAACAGTACAGGCCCTTCGGCCCTCAATGTTGTGCCGAGCAATGATCACCCTACTCAAGCCCACGTATCCACCCTATGCCAGTAACCCAACAACCCCCATTAACATTATTTTTTTTAGGACACTAAGGGCAATTTAGCCTGGCCAATCCACCTAACCCGCACATCTTTGGACTGTGGGAGGAAACCGGAGCACCCGGAGGAAACCCACGCACACACGGGGAGGACGTGCAGACTCCGCACAGACAGTGACCCAGCCGGGAATCGAACCTGGGACACTGGAGCTGTGAAGCATTGATGCTAACCACCATGCTACCGTGCTCCCCTCAATGATGAGAGCAAAACTATACCTGATTCATTTAAGCGTGATGTGGAGTTGCCTGCGTTGGACTGGGGTGAGCACAGTGAGAAGTCTTACAACACCAGGTTAAAGTCCAACAGGTTTGTTTCAAACACTAGCTTTCGGAGCGCAGCTCCTTCCTCAGGTGAAGGATACCTCTTCATTCATCTGAGGAAGGAGCTGTGCTCCGAAAGCTAGTGTTTGAAACAAACCTGTTGGACTTTAACCTGGTGCTGTAAGACTTCTTACTGCATTTAAGTGTAGTTTAACCAGAATTCGATAACGTTAACATAACCGCTCGGCTTTTGAAGCCTTTGCCTCCAGCAGTAAAGCCCATTTCACATTTACAATGACTTGGCTTCACGGATTCGTTGGTGAAAGGGTTAAATCATGACGGCGGCGCGGCGGCGCAGTGGTTAGCGCTGCTGCCTCACGGCGCCGAGGACCCTGGTTCGATCCCGACCCCGGGTAACTGTCCGTGTGGGGTTCGCACATTCACCCCCATGTTTGCATGGGTCTGACCCCCCCAACAACCCGCAAAGGTGTGCTGGGTAGGCGGATTGGCCACGCTAAATTGCCCCTTAATTGGAAAAAATTTTAAAAGAGGGGGAAATAATTGTTTCCCACTCCTACCCCCTTCCCATTCCCCCGCCCCCCTCTCCCCCCCCCCCCACCACTCACACCTCAGGCCCCCACCCCCAGCGGCTGTTCCTCACAACCGGACAGGCGTCTCTGACAGGCAATCGTCCCTTGTCTCCTTACAGCGGTCAGGCACCGAGCGATTCCTTCCAAAGGACAGAACAACGGTAGGACTATTAGTTTGGTGTAGGTGTAACAAGTGCTCCCTAATGAAGGAGATAATTGAGTCACATAATTTCTAATTAAATGCAGATGACTATTCAAGTGCAGCGAGTCGATGTGTCGTCTGTGCCCTTCCAGCTAAACCGGTACCGTACATCTCGGCTGACCTGTGACAACAACCGGATTGTTTTCTGACAGTCAAAAGAGTGGGTGACTTCCTCGCACGCATAATGTTGCAACAAGTCCTGAACCAGGGTCAGACCTCGCAGGGCGAATAGCAAAAGCTGAATCTCAGAAAACGCTTCACAGGAGCTGGAGAGGACCATCTTCTATCGACTGCTGGCTTTCCCGAGGCCACCATTTCACCAACCTTCAATCACCCACCTCCAGGGTCATCTCCCTCTATCCCCACCCTCCCACCTCCAGGATCATCTCTCTCTATCCCCACACTCCCACCTCCAGGATCATCTCTCTCTATCCCCACCCTCCCACATC
Source organism: Scyliorhinus canicula (assembly GCF_902713615.1). NCBI lineage: Eukaryota > Metazoa > Chordata > Chondrichthyes > Carcharhiniformes > Scyliorhinidae > Scyliorhinus > Scyliorhinus canicula. Next base: position 18,054,399 of record NC_052170.1, on the reverse strand, counting down.
CAGGATCATCTCTCTCTATCCCCACCCTCCCACCTCCAGGATCATCTATCTCTATCCCCACCCTCCCACCTCCAGGATCATCTATCTCTATCCCCACCCACCCACCTCCAGGATCATCTCTCTCTATCCCCACCCACCTCCAGGATCATCTCCCTCTATCCCCACCCTCCCACCTCCAGGATCATCTCTCTCTATCCCCACCCTCCCACCTCCAGGATCATCTCTCTCTATCCCCACCCTCCCACCTCCAGGATCATCTCTCTCTATCCCCACCCTCCCACCTCCAGGATCATCTCTCTCTATCCCCACCCTCCCACCTCCAGGATCATCTCCCTCTATCCCCACCCTCCCACCTCCAGGATCATCTCTCTCTATCCCCACCCTCCCACCTCCAGGATCATCTCTCTCTATCCCCACCCTCCCACCTCCAGGATCATCTCTCTCTATCCCCACCCTCCCACCTCCAGGATCATCTCTCTCTATCCCCACCCTCCCACCTCCAGGATTATCTCTCTCTATCCCCACCCTCCCACCTCCAGGATCATCTCTCTCTATCCCCACCCTCCCACCTCCAGGATCATCTCTCTCTATCCCCACCCTCCCACCTCCAGGATCATCTCTCTCTATCCCCACCCTCCCACCTCCAGGAACATCTCTCTCTATCCCCACCCTCCCACCTCCAGAATCATCTCTCTCTATCCCCACCCTCCCACCTCCAGGATCATCTCTCTCTATCCCCACCCTCCCACCTCCAGGAACATCTCTCTGTATCCCCACCCTCCCACCTCCAGGATCATCTCTCTGTATCCCCACCCTCCCACCTCCAGGATCATCTCTCTCTATCCCCACCCTCCCACCTCCAGGATCATCTCTCTCTATCCCCACCCTCCCACCTCCAGGATCATCTATCTCTATCCCCACCCTCCCACCTCCAGGATCATCTCTCTCTATCCCCACCCTCCCACCTCCAGGATCATCTCTCTCTATCCCCACCCTCCCACCTCCAGAATCATCTCTCTCTATCCCCACCCTCCCACCTCCAGGATCATCTCCCTCTATCCCCACCCTCCCACCTCCAGGATCATCTCTCTCTATCCCCACCCTCCCACCTCCAGGATCATCTCTCTCTATCCCCACCCTCCCACCTCCAGGATCATCTCTCTCTATCCCCACCCTCCCACCTCCAGGATTATCTCCCTCTATCCCCACCCTCCCACCTCCAGGATCATCTCTCTCTATCCCCACCCTCCCACCTCCAGGATCATCTCTCTCTATCCCCACCCTCCCACCTCCAGGATCATCTCTCTCTATCCCCACCCTCCCACCTCCAGGATCATCTCTCTCTATCCCCATCCTCCCACCTCCAGAATCATCTCTCTCTATCCCCACCCTCCCACCTCCAGGATCATCTCTCTCTATCCCCACCCTCCCACCCCCAGGAACATCTCTCTGTATCCCCACCCTCCCACCCCCCGGATCATCTCTCTGTATCCCCACCCTCCCACCTCCAGGATCATCTCTCTCTATCCCCACCCTCCCACCTCTAGGATCATTTCTCTCTATCCCCACCCTCCCACCTCCAGAATCATCTCTCTCTATCCCCACCCTCCCACCTCCAGGAACATCTCTCTCTATCCCCACCCACCCACCTCCAGGATCATCTCTCTGTATCCCCACCCTTCCATCTCCAGGATCATCTCTCTCTATCCCCACCCTCCCACCTCCAGAATCATCTCCCTCTATCCCCACCCACCCACCTCCAGGATCATCTCCCTCCATCCCCACCCTCCCACCTCCAGAATCATCTTTATCCCATCTCATCTGCAGTTCCCTCTCTCTCTCTCCTCCCCACTCTCAGGATCACCTCTCTTCCCTCCCACATTCGAAGTGTGGGCTGACCCACAGGGAACACAATGACCCTCCCTGCAGGACAGCGTTGGCCAATAACGAGCCTTTCCATCACCTCAAACCCATGACTAGCTTAACCGCGCTCATGGAGCTCGACAGCCGAACACACGGCCACTAGTCATGAAGAGATTAAAATCGGGAATGTGTAGGAGGTAAGCATTGAAGCTAAGTAGATAATGCGGAGGGGTGTGGTGCAGGAGGAGGTTACAGGGATAGGGGAGTGGGGGAGGTCACGAGAGAATTTCAAAACAATTACATAATAGATTTTATACATATATATTGCACACCTATCTTCACACACAGCCATAAACAGACACAAACCCATGCACACACTTACGCTTTTCTGTTATGATGAGAGCAAAACTATACCTGATTCATTTAAGCGTGATGTGGAGATGCCGGCGTTGGACTGGGGTGAGCACAGTGAGAAGTCTTCCAACACCAGGTTAAAGTCCAACAGGTTTGTTTTGAAATACTAGCTTTCGGAGCACTGCTCCTTCCTCAGGTGAAGGATACCTCTTCATTCACCTGAGGAAGGAGCTGTGCTCCGAAAGCTAGTGTTTGAAACAAACCTGTTGGACTTAACCTGGTGTTGTAAGACTTCTTACTGCATTAAGTGTAGTTTAACCAGAATTCGATAACGTTAACATAACCCGCTCTGCTTTTGAAGTCTTTGCCTCCAGCAGTGAAGCCCATTTCACATTTACAATGACTTGGCTTCACGGATTCGTTGGTGAAAGGGTTAAATCTAGACGGCGGCGCAGTGGTTAGCGCTGCTGCCTCACGGCGCCGAGGACCCGGGTTCGATCCCGACCCCGGGTAACTGTCCGTGTGGGGTTCGCACATTCACCCCCATGTTTGCATGGGTCTGACCCCCCCAACAACCCGCAAAGGTGTGCTGGGTAGGGCGGATTGGCCACGCTAAATTGCCCCTTAATTGGAAAAAATTTTAAAAGAGGGGGAAATAATTGTTTCCCACTCCTACCCTCTTCCCATTCCCCCGCCCCCCCCACCTCCCCCACCACTCACACCTCAGGCCCCCCACCCCCAGTGGCTGTTCCTCACAACCGGACAGGCGTCTCTGACATGCAATCGTCCCTTGTCTCCTTACAGCGGTCAGGCACCGAGCGATTCCTTCCAAAGGACAGAACAACGGTAGGACTATTAGTTTGGTGTAGGTGCAACAAGTGCTCCCTAATGAAGGAGATAATTGAGTCACATAATTTCTAATTAAATGCAGATGACTATTCAAGTGCAGCGAGTCGATGTGTCGTCTGTGCCCTTACAGCTAAACCGGTACCGTACATCTCGGCTGACCTGTGACAACAACCGGATTGTTTTTCTGACAGTCAAAAGAGTGGGTGACTTCCTCGCACGCATAATGTTGCAACAAGGTCCTGAACCAGGGTCAGACCTCGCAGGGCGAATAGCAAAAAGCTGAATCTCTCGAAAACGCTTCACAGGAGCTGGAGAGAGGACCATCTTCTATCGACTGCTGGCTTTCCCGAGGCCAACATTCACCCAACCTTCAATCACCCACCTCCAGGGTCATCTCCCTCGATCCCCACCCTCCCACCTCCAGGGATCTCATCTCTCTTATCCCCACACTCCCTACCATCCAGGAAGTCATCTCTCTCTATCCCCACCCTCCCACAATACCAGATTCATCTCCTCGATCCCCACCCTCCCCACCTTCCAGGATATCTATCTCGATCTCCTATCCCCACCCTCCCACCTCCAGGATCATCTATCTCTATCCCCACCCACGCCACCTCCAGGATCATCTCTCTCTATCCCCACCCCCCACCTCAAGGATCATCTCCCTCTATCCCCACCATCCCACCTCCAGGTAAGCATCTCTCTTATCCCCACCCTCCCACTCCAGGATCATCTCTCTCTATCCCCACCCTCCCACCTCCGGATCATCTCTCTCTATCCCCACCCTCCCACTCCAGGATCATCTCTCTCTATCCCACCCTCCCACCTCCAGGATCATCTCCTCTATCCCCACCCTCCCACCTCCAGGATCATCTATCTCTATCCCCACCCTCCCACCTCCAGGATCATCTCTCTCTATCCCCACCCTCCCACCTCCAGGATCATCTCTCTCTATCCCCACCCTCCCACCTCCAGGATCATCTCTCTATCCCCACCCCCCACCTCCAGGATCATCTCTCTCTATCCCCCCCCTCCCACCTCCAGGATCATCTCTCTCTATCCCCCCCTCCCACCTCCAGGATCATCTCTCTCTATCCCCACCCTCCCACCTCCAGGATCATCTCTCTCTATCCCCACCCTCCCACCTCCAGGATAATCTCTCTCTATCCCCACCCTCCCACCTCCAGATCATCTCTCTCTATCCCCACCCTCCCACCTCCAGGATCATCTCTCTCTATCCCACCCTCCACCTCCAGGACATCTCTCTGTATCCCCACCCTCCCACCTCCAGGATCATCTCTCTGTCCCCACCCTCCCACCCTCCGGATCATCTCTCTCTCCCCACCCTCCCACCTCCAGGATCATCTCTCTCTA